>NW_010272543.1:1569-29788 GCF_000690775.1 Eurypyga helias
TGACTATGTTCCAGTTCCAATACTAACACAACTTTCTTTCTTTTCAGTGAAGATGAATGGAGCTAGGAGAGTAGGGGAACTGCAATCTCCTGTTTTTCAGATGAGTCCAAGCTGCCATACATCTTGGAACAATACCGACTTCATTCGGTCTCGCCCCTCTGATCTTCCACTCTGAGCATTTGCTTTAGACCAAACAGATCCACACCACAGAAAATACCTGCTATATAGCTGATACATTTAGTGGCAGCAAAAAAGTAATTGCTTTTTATTTCAGCAGTTGTCTCACAGTGTCCAAGTAAATGAATGAGACAGTAATTCCTCTCACTTTCTCATTTTAATATTATGCTTAAGTAACAAACTTCTGACCCACATCTGACCTGCAAAAAATCGACCTGTGGTTATAACACATCAGCTACCCACAAGTGCTGTGGCAGTGTCCACAGATAATGTTACTTCTGGCCCCACTATGTAATATAAAAATTCAAGTCATATTCCCTTTTTCTTTTTTTTTCACCCCTTCCCCTGTCCCCTCCCCAAACCCCAGAGGAATAGGAAATGCAAAGGAAAACTTCAGTCAGAGTGATGAACATTTTGATGTCCTAGAAAACCCAACAGATGTTTGAAAATGAACTAAAAAAACCCTGAAGCTACTGTAGTCAATAACTTAAAATTTGTACAGAAGTTCGTCAGACATCTGAGACATTTCTTAAACAGGTTTTCTTAAAAATAAATGTGTAGTTTAAAATAAACACTAAGAAATGAGAAAAATCCTCAAACTCAGAAATTAGACTAATGTAAATAGTGTGTGCTGAAAGATCTACTTTTCTCATTTGTAGTAAAATGTGATTTCTCAAAGACCAACTACATAGCACAATGTTCCTGAAAATTTTCATTGTTTGAAGAGCTAGTGTAGCTTCTGTTCATTTAAATCACTCACTTGAGACCAAGCTTCAGCTGGGCTAAATTGTATTTACGTCTTTGTGTCCATTTTTTTTCAAATGGTGGGCCTAGTGACAACAGATAAACAACCACCACAAGGTCTCGTCTACAACTGAGATATTTGATATGAGAGATAACAAATGTGGGCGAGTAATTCCTGTTGCTAACAACGCATGGCTGAATTTTTTAGAATCCTAGAATGGTTTGGGTTGGAAGGGACCTTAAAGATCATCCAGTTCCAACCGCCCTGCCATGGGCAGGGACACCTTCCACTAGACCAGGTTGCTCAAAGCCTCATCCAGCCTGGTCTTGAAGACATCCAGGCATGGGGCATCCACATTTTTATATTTTTAAACTTCAGTTTATATGGTTAAGCGATTATTGATCTATCATATAGAAGTCACAAAGCTAAGGTTGTGTGGAGATTAGAAAAATGTCTGTGGCTATCCTTGGGAAAAACCTCTTCAGATGTGACTGAGCTACGAACAGGGCAAGGCTGTCATTTGTATTGCCCTCAGTAGAGCTTGCTGAACTAGTGGGGATAGAAACTGTGAACAAGCTGCCTGAATGAGACACGTTCAGTTCCACTGAGACTTCTGTTGCTGTATATACATAGGATACATAGAACATATAAACTTTGTTAAAGAAACAGCCTGGATGCCTTAACTGAAATGCTCTACCCTACCATAATAAATATTAACATGTGCTGTCCTTTCATTGCATATTTAAACCCTAATGAAATGCAATAGATCTATTTGAAGATTACCTGAAAATTCCATCACAAATCACATTCCATTCCTTTGGGAAAACTCGATAGATACATGCTAATCCTTACAGATATCGGAATCTATCTTTGTTTTCATGGAGAAGGAAGAACTTAATTTTAGTATGTAGGCAATAAAATGACTTTATATTGACACTGGATAAGTAATTTTCTGACCTGCTGACATGTGCTGGTGCTTACACAATACTCTATCTTTTGGATCATAGCTCTGTTCTTCCAAACTAACGAACAATACCCCTAACACATGTCATTACTGGAGAGTGAGGCATTATACGCATATTTTTCAGAACTTTGAAAAGCCCCAGATGTTTTTTGGTATTAAAGTGAGTTTAAGACAAAAGTATAATCAATCAATTTTGACAGTATCAGTTCTGAGCCAGATTCTGTTATCCTGGATTCAGGTGGAATGGTGCCTTTTTTAGGAAGTCGTGCAATTGATTTTAGTGGTGTTAGTTGCCAAATAACAATCTATTCGGACTAAACAGGATATCAGAAGTCACCTTCCATAACTGAAAATGAAAATATGATGACTACTAGACATTTCATATATGCTGAAATACAAAATAGAGGGTTTTTTTTAAAACCTAAATGCTCTTGTGTAGAGATAAATTGATATCTTAGCAGGAGCCTTTTAGTAATTTTATTGCTTTTTTTTCTTCTGAGCACTTCAATAAACATGCATGAAATGACTTTTCAAAAAGCTACAACAGGAAAAAAGGTAAAAAAACACCTACAACTTACACTTTTAATTAAGGGTACAATCAAAATACGCTTCGTATGAATTAGTATTTAAAAAAAAAAAAAAAAAAGTCCTTTGCTTTTGCCTGGCAAAGTCCAAAAATTTTTTCTTTCATTCCTTACAGAGAAGTTCTTTACAGAGGAATTGCTATCAACGGTGTTATTACCAAAAATAACATCTCTGTAAGCTGGCATCAGAGTGTGAACCAATTAGCACTATGAGATGCTGTGGAAGTTAAAAACCAAATGTGGCAATAACCATCTGGGTAGACAAAATATTCTTTTTACCTGCGGGTCCTTGAACATGGCAATAAACATATGGCAGAGGGAGCTGGGCTTGTTCAGTGCATTTCTAATAAAAATCTAGGTGACACAAATATGCCATGATAGGTGTCATAGAAACTAGTGTAATGACCTTTCACATCTGGATGCCTCATTTCTAATTAGGAATGAATAAGACATAACAAGGTCAGGTGACACTGTCTAACAGAGCATATTACTTGTATATGGATGAGGCATGTTGATGAAAAACTTCCAAAGCATTTTTATCAATTATCTTACCTCACTCAAGTATGGCACCAGACTGTGCCCCCTTAAAAGAGCTTCCAGATATGAAAGGTCAGAATTTGTATCTCGGAGCACGCAGTTTGTTCTTTTTCTAGTTCTTTCTAATCTTTATATTAATGAATACCAAATTTGTTCCCTCCACTTCATACTGCTTTTGAAATGTTGTTTCCAGGACACACCACAAGCTGCTTACACCTCTCCAACAGCATGTGCGTGTTTCACCAGTCAGCAACAGATGGCCAGATCCTGGCTCCCTTACTCTGAGTCTACTTGTGCAGTCATTCTCACTGAAATAGTCATTTTCTCATCACTAACTAGACTGCTTCCTCAGTTTATAACATCCCCAAAATGCTATGAGGAAAAACTGGGCATTTCTAGACCTTTGCAAATCACCTGGATGGTGTGACCCCTCCGTAAGAGATGCAAGTTCTGCAGCACTGCACACTTAAATTGAGGAGTTTAGCTCTACCTCCTGGACCAAGCTCACATACGGGAAGGGAAACGACTGCTTCTTTGCCAAACTTGGCATCCCGGCGCCCAGCCCTGGCTGTAGGGAGCAGGCTGGGGCCACCTGTAACAGCTCCCGGTAGCCAGTGAGCATCTCCCGCAGTGACACTTGTGCAGTGAGAGCAGGAAGAGGGACGTCTGCGACAGCTCCAGACTCCAGGCGCTGGCAGGTGACTGCCAGCAGTGTCTCGTTTTACTTGTCACGTACCATTTCTGGGAATTGGGGGACATATCACATTCAGCTTGGTGTTTGTCCTCGAGTGGGAATGTAAGTGCTACCGGGGGAGTGCTGCATGAGCTGTTTCCTCTGATTTGGTGTCACCTGAAGGAGTCCTGATTTTATGGATCTGTTGTGCTGGGAGATTTGCGAGCAGCTTTTAGTCACTTTTTACTGTGAAATGTCAATTAAAAAAAAAAAAAAGGAGACAGAGATGGAAATGGGGCTCTGAATAACCCATCAGTTTGTCTTACAGGTCACTCAAACAAGGTCATTATTGACTGAAAATGATCATTCTTGCTCTTTCTAGGCACATATAGAATAAAACCAATCATGATATTGGCATGGTCAACCCTATCTTATTTCCCAGTTAGGCCAATTTCTCACACACATTTAAATTACTGATTCCTCCTTCGGTTTTAAGATAAAGTAATAAGAACATTTTTACTACATTTTAAGATCTAACACAAAGCAGCTTAACACAGAGATGAAAAGTGAGCAGACGTTTTGGTGGTGAAAGAAATAACAGAAGAGGAGACAGTCCATGTAACACATGATGAAATTCATGGCATGTTCAGGATAACATGCAAACCATTGTAGAGGTTCATGATGTTGAGTGAAATCAATCTAGAGAGATATATCAGGAATTGTTCACTTGACCTTTACTGCCTCTGAAACTCATAACTGGTTATAACCAAGCTAAGCTTTCTCATGGAAAGCAGAATTTAGTAGATGGCTTTAAAGCAATTTAGTGTTAGCACTTCCTGGATAGATCTTTGTGAACAGTGTACTCCAAAGGACTGAATCTTCTCCTATGACCTGGCAATCCACTGAACTTCCAATTTGACTTTTGTTAACTGATGGCTTAGATATCTGCTTGAAGTAAAGAGTAAAGCATAGCATGGAGACTAGAGCTGGAAGATAATTAAACTCTGGAACTGGTAGCAGTATAATCTATTGTCTAAGCTAACGTGGTCAAGTATATACCCGAAGTGCATTTACACACATTTACAATATAAGCAATGTAGAACTGGGATGCATCTATTTTTAGTTCTTCAGTTTTCTGAGTGGGATTATGCACAGAAATATTGAGTCACTATAGGCAGCTATTCCTAAATCAGTCCTGTTTTTTTTAAGACTTCTAATCTATTGTCCAAGCTAAATAGGCTTCTGAAAAATATTGTGTTACTTACAACGTGGTCAAGTATATACCCGAAGTGCATTTACACACATTTACAATATAAGCAACGTAGAACTGGGATGCATCTATTTTTAGTTCTTCAGTTTTCTGAGTGGGATTATGCACAGAAATATTGAGTCACTATAGGCAGCTATTCCTAAATCAGTCCTGTTTTTTTTAAGACTTCTAATATGAAGTTAACGTTTTGGGAAAAATAGTGACTGATGCGTCCTTCTTTTCTTTACATTCCTCACTGTCCTGCTGCAGCCTACTCTACTTCATTCCTCCCATCTTTTCACTGACTAATAGCTGAAATTTGTTTTAAATTTTTACAGGACCAGTGATTATGATTTATTGTGAGTACAGTAAGCTGCGTGTACTGTAAAAATAACTGCAATACCTGGCAATCTGTGTTGAAATCCTGCTTTTTTTCAAGCTCTCAATCAGGGAAAAAACTGCATTTTGTGTATTTGCTTTTAAAATGTCTGTCTGTATTTCTTTTAAATTTTCTGATTTGCCATGGAAGGTTACATGGCGTGGCTTTCCTGCAAATGAGTCTGAATGTCTCAAAAGATTTGCCTGCACTGACTACATAAATACAGATTAGTAAAGAACTAGTAAAAGGCAGGTAAGTTCACTGCCCCTGGCTTCGGCAAATATGTCCCTTTGGTATGTCTATTAATATAAATGCTATCTTTGCAGAGCTACCTTGTGTTTTAGGTATACAGCAAATGACGGAACTGTTCAAGGTCAGACTTGAGTCCTGGTTGGTGGTGGGGCCCAAAGGTCAATCAAGAGTCAGTCAAAGTTCCTCCCTCAATGTCACCAATGGTCTGACCTATTTCACTTTGTTCTGAACAATCATAGTCACTTCAAGGATTAGCCAACAAGGGAAGACTTCTAATTTCACTCAGTCAGCACCCTGAGGAGGAGAGGTCATGATCCAGCCTCTTTCCTCCTCCCTCCTCCCAGCTCTACCATGTAGGGAAAAAAAACATCATCTCTATAATGAAGATTTTCTTTCTGACATAGACGAAATACAAGAGACCATGCATGATGTTTGCCTTAGCTCTCTATTTAAGCACTATCTTCTTCCATATTGAATCACCTTGCCATTAAATGATCATGATCATGCCTAAGATACAACATGGAGTTAAAATAATATCTTCAAAAATCCCTAAATAAAAATATAGACAGCAACTGTTGTTTTCTGAGGAAGAGAAAAAGGAAAAGGAAACAGAAAACTGGAACATGAAGGATGATGGTTTCCTGCAGATCTTCAAAGAATGTTGTTAAAACAATAAGTATTTATTTATTTCCTAGAGGAAAAAAAAACACAGACTTTTCTCTGTGCTTCATGAGCGCAGCATTTTGTCCGATTCAAAATGATTCACGTAAGTCTTTCTCTCTTTTTAATAATGATTAGGCCTTTAAAATTCCATGATCCACTGCATTTGTTCACTGCAGCAGTTACACTGGAGCAAATTGAAATGTATGCTATGGATTTCAACCCTGCAAATGTATGAATTCTTATACTAACTATTCCAAGTCAGAATGCACCTATCAGATAAAATGCTAGACTAGGTGTTTTTTTTTCAAGATTTATTTCATATATATTACCATAAAACTACATACAGTGCAAATCACTGTTACACCATGTAACTGAGAGGCCATCTGCAAATTACTGGATTTTGGAAATTATTGGTTAAAAGGTCATTTGAAAACAGAAGGAAAATAAATCCTTGTACTGTATCGCACAAATATACTTACTTCTTCAGATGCCTCATAACAGAAGAAACCCCCACTGTTTCCAATTAGCAGTAATCAGATAATCTGCATTTACAGGAAAACCTCTGCACTTCTGCAGTAAAGAATCTAAAGATCTAAAGAGTAATAAACTGTACCAAGAGAGGAAGGGGAGAAGGAATCCAGCTCCAACCCAGCCCAAGTTCAGATGTAAAAAAACTGAATCTCTATCCTGCTGGAAGGAAGTGCCTTTCATTCTATATATACGGGTTTAAATTGAAAGTGGGGAGGTTTAGATTAGATATCAGGAAGAAGTTCGTCCCGGAGAGGGTGGTGAGGCACTGGAACAGGCTGCCCAGAGAAGCTGTGGATGCCCCATCCCTGGAAGTGTTCAAGGCCAGGCTGGATGAGGCTTTGAGCAACCTGGTCTAGTGGAAGGTGTCCCTGCCCGTGGCAGGGGGGTTGGAACTAGATGGTCTTTAAGGTCCCTTCCAACCCAAACTGTTCTATGATATCTTTATTTTCCTCTGAAGAATATAAACCCCATTGCTACCAAGACCAAGTTATTTTATAAACTCTGTAACAGTCTATAGGCTATACACGTGTAACTATTTTAGTTTGGCATTTTTCAGGCATTTTGCAGAATTAATGCAGCAGTATTCTCAGCTGACTGGAATGAACAAAACATTTCTTTGCAAAGGCTGAGGTTCTAGTTCTTGAATAACTGCAAAGGTGCACCCTCACTGCAATTGCTATTAAGTGGATGTTAATAGCTTGTCTGTGACCCCTCTGTCTACATGGATAAAGGGGGTGATGAGCAAGAAAAAGTAAGGGAGAAGATGTTTGAAAGTGTCCAATAAAAAAACCTAGAAAACCATTCAGGAGCTTACCTGTTCTGGCCCAAAGTAATTTAGAAATCTAAAGCACATTGCATTTTGGTAGACTAAACTTCAAGTCACCGGAACACTTTTGGAAATTTTATTTAAGGCTCAGATTGTGTTTGAGCATCTTCCCCAGCACTGTGCTATTTCTGGATTCTCCATAATGCTGCTGCTGCAAGACAGCACAAACAGCATGAGTCTCCAGTCCTGGGCTTGCTCTTATCTCCAGCTTTTGGAAGTGCTTGGAGACAGGGGTAAGAATGATGCTGCACAGTGCATCTGTATTTGTGGTAAGAGTGTAATCTGACTTGAATTCAGGACTAACTTAAACCCAAACATGTTACTCTTGTATTTTTTTTTAATAAAAGATATTCATTTATAAATATTTTAATCTGCATATCTACGTTTCAAATTATATTTTCAAATTATCATCTACAAAGGAGGAAAGGGGGCTGAATATGCAAAGTGTTAAAATCCTTATTTTGTATCAGGAAAATTATTTCAGAAGACTATTTTTTACTAATTTAATCTTTTCTTTTCCCCCTCAGTTTTGCTAGTATGCCACCCCTAGCATCACACATCAGATCACATTGTCTTCAGGGGGTCAGAAGATGTACAGAAAATGATACACTGTCATGACATTTAGAGGTGTGAGACCACTGCAAATGGTATTTTTGAGGTTACCCAGCATGCTGTACAAAGGCAAGTATCAGATCTGCTTTAAAACTTCATTAGTATTTTATATACAAACCAGTTATTTTACAAAGTAATAAAATGTCAGCTGTGAGGACTAGCTTTTTATTTGTTTACAGAAAGTATGCTGCATATTAAACAACTTCACTCTCCTTTTCACTCCGTATGTGGATTGGGTCAATTCCTCTCCCTGTCTATGGGGTTTTTTCACACTGCTTTCTTACATCATCTGAGTGCAGAACATGGCCATTAAAATTCACATGACACTCTCCATAGCATACTTTTTGCCTCATTCAGATTTATCAACAGTACTTTGTTTTCTTTGAAATTTTGCATTCACTTTGCTGCAAAATAGTGAATCAAAATACTCTGAAAATCAGGCTACTGTTAGGCTTGTGAGATAAGAATGACTGTTTAGCCCTTAACCTTTCTACAGAGTGTAACAAATGTACCAATTAGTGTCATTTCTGATCTTGATGTTTACACACTGAGGCCTGGACTGACAGCAGAATTGTTACAGCCTACCAGAACGAATTCATATAAAAGCTTACTGAGTTTACTAAATTGCAAAATACTGTTGTACGTTCAGTCGTCTCTTTCAAAAAGTAAATTGCATTGGGCAAAGAATCCAGACAATGCATCAGGCTTCAGGCTAGTGTTTGAATTATTTTACCTGTAAATAACAAATTTCACACTGAAATCTTAAAACAATATGTGTATAGAAAAAAAAGAAATTAAGAAAAGCTCTGTTCTCTTTCAAACCAAGCTTCCTACTATAAAACGCCCTATTAATTAATTAGCAGTAGTTTATGTGGGGAGTTTGGGTTGATTTGTATCCTTTTAGTCATTGAAACATGCTCTCTGTGGTGAATATGCACATTCATGCAGTGCATTTATGACTCTTCAATTCAAACTGATGATGATCTAAAGAATTCAGCGAATGTACAACACAACACAGAGTATCAGAGACCGTAAAACTGAAGAGCTCCCTGAGAGGCAGAGAGACAGAGCCTGAAAGGCTACAGTTCAAATCCCTCTTCTGCATGATCACCAATTTTATGAAGTAAGGATGGCATCGTTTCGATTTTTTTTTAAAGCTGAGCAGTAGACTGTATAAACAGTGAATGCATTGCAAATCTCTTTTTTGGGCAGTGGGCAGTAAGATTTCAGGGATCTTTATACTTATTCTTCAAAGAAGCTGTGCAACCTGTTGGTTTCTAGCTCTTCCTTTATGTCATTTCAACAAAATATTTGGCAAAATCAGTTCTATTCAGGGAGGAGAGGGAAAAGATTCAGAAAAAAATTCTCATCATGGAGCCACAAGACTATCTTTACAAGGAATGCTTGGTGGAGTGAGCAAAATAACTTCTCTCCCAAAGCATATTTGCTATATTTCATCAGATGCCATAGCCAGACTGCATTCCCAAAGATCTTTGGCATTTTTTAAGTGCGGGACTCCAGTGCTGCAGGTGTTGGGTAGTTTTGGTCCTCCTATTCCCAGTTTTACTTTGGCAAATAGCACAAAAGGGGAAAGTTCTCTACTAAAGCTTAGTTTCCTTCATATCTGGACCTCAGATTTTAAGTTCCTATGCTTATGATTTCCTTATTTTTTTTCTGGCCAGTTTGGGATCAGGGAACACAATTTTACCTCTGGTAATATTTATTTGTTTTAAAAAAACCCAACCAAACAAACAAAAAAAAAAAAAAAACACACCAGAGAGAACAGCATACAGCAAAAAAAGCAAGGCATGGAGAAGGACAAAAAATTGATAATGTGCCATCTAAAATGATCAAGTTGTCAAGGATGACACTGATATAAATTCCCTTGTTATTGCAGATGAACCAGCATAATACCAGGGGACTGAACATGAGCCAGATTTGATTTGTCAACTTGTTGCTATTATTTTGACAACATTTCAGCAAAATTGTCACATCTGTCGAAATTCTGTTAGAAAATTAGATGTAGCAAAGAACACCAAACAGCCTTATTTTCTCCTACTGAGCGTGCTGGGATTTTCCTTCTATGAGTCATCAGCCGGCAGCAACAATGAAGTGTCACAACAATCACAAAGATACCATCTGTTTAAGGGAGATGATCCAAAAGCAAGCATGTATCTTTCTAAACATAAAATTCATCAGCACAAAACTCCCCCACCACAAACAAGTGTGTGGGTTTGCCTACATATATATAATTTATGTAATTCCTGTCATGTTACCAAAATGACCAGATAGTAGCAATTACAAAATTTCCTGTATGGATTTCTACCATCAGCCAAAGCCACAGATGATATGACTTGAACCTCCTATCATGGGAGCTCATGACATTCGGAAATATGGGGTATGTTTTTCATCACATGATGCCTCTCACACCTGGTGCTTTCAGAAATTAGGCTTTAATGTTTAGAGTGCTTCCATTTCTTTCAAAGTATTTTTAACATATACAGGCAGCATTGCCAAGAACTCCTCCAACAGACTACAGGATGACTACTGCAATAGGACTCACCTAGACAAACCCTTTTTTCCTCTTTTTTTGACGCTACGCATGTGGAAAACCTTGTTCTATTTGAAAGAAAACTGTTTAAATAACCCAGTTATCCTTGCCAAACCTGGCAGCGATAGGAAAAGTCCACAAACATAAAATTTTGATCAATATAGTTCTTGTTTGATAGAAAAACTTTTTTATGCATTTTCTAAAGTAAACATGACAATGAATGAATTGGGGAAAAAGAGTCAACAATAT
This sequence comes from Eurypyga helias, assembly GCF_000690775.1. Classification (NCBI taxonomy): domain Eukaryota; kingdom Metazoa; phylum Chordata; class Aves; order Eurypygiformes; family Eurypygidae; genus Eurypyga; species Eurypyga helias. The sequence continues at coordinate 12,562 of NW_010272543.1, forward strand.
TTTCCAAACATGCAAAATAAAGCTCAAGTAAGTATTTGCAGTGCAATTCATGGAAATATTGAAAATGAAAAGATTATTATTAAAGAGGCAAAAAGGGAGAACTTATTCCAATATAGCGTTCTCAGTGTTGTTTAAAACTTAGTTAACTGATACAAGAAATGAACAGCAATAAAATCTCGTGTTCAGACAGAGGCTTAACTTTTTATTCTTCTACTTACACCATCCAGACCTTTTAAAACAAAGCATAATGGAAAAGAATGGTCATTATAGATTAGCACAGTGGACCTTATGAAGTAATTCCGGAAGCATAGGGGCAGCTACCTTCTTTGCTTGACTAACGTTCATAGAATCATAGAATCAACTCCTCTTGTTCAGCTCAAAGGCAAAAATTCCAAGAGGAGTGGTCTCATGATAATAAAATAATCATCAATATTTTGTTTAACCCCTGTGTTTATATTTAAACAAAAGGCTTAAATATGAGCAGGACCAGGGATAACAAAATTTTGCTTAAATACTTACTCTGTTTCCCTGATTATGTTCTCATACAGCAGGAAATAAATGCTACTGTTTTCTGTTTGAACTGCCTAAAACATTTGTCTGCTTTTGTTCTAGAATTCAAGCAATCTGTGGCATAGGAGTCAAAAAATTACACTTTCCTTCACTTGAATGTAATGTGAAATATAAACATACATGCCCACATGAGATTACAGCAGAAAGTTCAACTCTATTGGAAAAAAGTCAACAAAACTCAACCTGTTTCAAAGGAACCTTCCTACTCTATGTCTTTCTCCATCCTTAATATTGTAGCTTGGTCAGCTCTTTAAGCCACTTTTGCAGAAACTTTTTTTTTTTCCTGGGCCTAAACCTACCTCATATGATAGCATTATGTTATGCTATGATTTAATATTATAATATAATGTAATACAATATTATACCACAAACTTGTCATTTTACATCTAGCATAATGATTTTCATTAATACAGAGGTTGATTACTAGTGACTGATACTAATGCAAGCTAAATTTTGAGAATATACCTGATGATTTTGTGATGCCTGATTTAATTTCATATGCCCCCCCATTAATAAATAAAAAAGGTAAAACAATCACTTTGCATATGAGTCTGTGAATACATGCAGTAGGAATAAATGGAAAAGTTTAAGCCTATTTCTAAATGGCATCAAAGTCTCACTTGTTCCTAAAGCAAAAGTTTCTACGAACAATAATGATAATCATGACGATGTTAGTACCATAAGAGAAAAAGATCTTCACTGATGAGAAATTAAGTTGCAATAGTAAACTTATAATCAGTCAGGTATAGTGCATAGTAGGTCAGGTTTCTACCTCTTGCTCTCTGCCACACACATGCACACAAGCACGCAGTTAGCCATTGTTTTGTTCGGAAAATTCAGCCTACGAACAATAATGATAATCATGACGATGTTAGTACCATAAGAGAAAAAGATCTTCACTGATGAGAAATTAAGTTGCAATAGTAAACTTATAATCAGTCAGGTATAGTGCATAGTAGGTCAGGTTTCTACCTCTTGCTCTCTGCCACACACATGCACACAAGCACGCAGTTAGCCATTGTTTTGTTCGGAAAATTCAGCCTTAAAGACTGTAGGTATAAAAAAGAAATAGCCATTGGTACAATGAAATATATAACAACTCCATATATATAGCAATGGCTTCAACAATAGGCAACAACATTAACAATTCACCTGACATAAACAGACTGACATCAAAGCCGAAATCCCACGAATGGGTAGTCTTTAAGTAAGCACACTGGAAATGAAACACATTTAGAAAAAACATTTTAAAATGGAACTCACATAATGTTTTCAAATGTGTGTCATCATTCAAGCTAGATGGGGCATAACTGATGGCAAAACTTAGTTTTCGGCATTCAGTCAGCAGAACTATTGTATTATGTGTATCTCTTCATTGGGAGTGAAGATGAGTGTGGAATGAAAACAAAGTGACAGATCAAAATGAAAGAGACGTGATATCACATAGATAAACTTGTCCTGGGCATGTCAGTACTCGCTATTTTATTTCTCTGATATGAAGGATGGATGAAGTAAAACCAATTTTGGTTGTCAAGGGCTGCCACAAAATGGAGAGAAACAACATGAACAACAAAAAGATGTCAAGAATAGGTCTATCAATAACACTAAGTTATTTTATACATACACAGTAAAAACCCATCCAGCTACCAACTTCACATAAATAAAATACCACTGCATTTCTGGTGGTTACCATAGTTGCAGGAGACATCTACTGCTTCACCCACCTTTTCAAACTACACAAGTCACTTATCTGAATAACTTAACATTCAGATACTACACCTGTACACTCTTGAAATTTTAAATAACTTGTACTAAACCACTTCTTCAACTAGGACCCTATTAACACATTTCTGAAGATCCTGCACAAAGATCCTGTTGAAGGCAATAGAAATTTTGGCTGCTCAGCATGTTTGAAAGTTTGTTAATATATTTTTATCTCTTCAGTATCCATTTAAACATAAGCCCTGTTAAAAGTAAGGCTGTCCTGACAAGAATGTAAATAATCTGAACAAACCTGTACAGAGTTTGGGAATTTATAGAAAATACATTTAAATTTGACACAAAATAAGAAATATAGCTATAAATACTGAATACATGTCTGAACTGAGCTATAAGAATGAGTGAAGTTATTATAGAACAAAAAATTAAAGAGCCTGTAACAGAAAAAATGGGAAGGTAAGGAAACCCTTATTATGTGGAAAATTTGCTGAAACACTGAGTTTTCCATAAAAAATCTAGTGTGATAAAATACTTTTATCTTCACCTAATCTTATTTTGGAAGAAGATATAAACTAGTTGTTATTGTGTAAGCTGAGATTCTCTTAATTCTGGTTTCATCCATAATTGACGAACTAATAGTGAATTGATTCTTGTATTAAATCTAGGCGGAATAGCTCCTTATTATCAGTAAAAGACCCTACAAGTTACAACACAGAACACAATCAAAAAATGAAATAACAAGGAGTGTGGAATTAAGTATGCAATTTAAATTGAATCACAATAAAAGGAATTGAAATGCTAGAAATAGCCACATGACATCTGACCTTCTACCTCCCTATACTACGTGATTAGACTCGATTTCCCAGCGAAAGTAGTATCAACAGCTCCATTCAGTATCTGCCAAAGTGATTCTGCTAAGGATTGAATGCTTGCCCACAATGGTTTGATCCAGGAGACTTGATAGTAGTGATAAATGGACTGGCATTTTCTCTCTATGACATGCTGCAGAAAACTAAGCAACTCATTCAATGACTTTGCTTTCTCTGTTTTGATAAGATGTTTTCTGCAGAAAATAAAAATAAGTTTATTAAATCAAATTCTCTCAGAAGAGACACAATGAATGACTGTATATCAAAAGCAAATGCATTTGTAATGAAGGAACTCAACTTAAAACCAACCATGATTTCTAAAATAAATTCTTATAGGACCACTCTTATACAGAAAATATATGTCCTTTCAACAAAGAATCGGGCTTGTTCAGCCTGGAGAAGAGAAGGCGCCGGGGAGACCTTATAGCACCTTCCAGTACCTGAAGGGGCTACAAGGAAGCTGGGGGAGACTTTTTCCAAGGGCCTGTAGTGACAGGACAAGGGGTAACGGGTTTAAATTGAAAAGTGGGAGGTTTAGATTAGATATCAGGAAGAAGTTCTTCCCGGAGAGGTTGGTGAGGCACTGGAACAGGTTGCCCAGAGAAGCTGTGGATGGCCCATCCCTGGAAGTGTTCAAGGCCAGGCTGGATGAGGCTTTGAGCAACCTGGTCTAGTGGAAGGTGTCCCTGCCCATGGCAGGGGGGTTAGAACTAGATGGTCTTTAAGGTCCTTTTCCAACCCAAACCATTCTGTGATTCTATGATTCTATGGAAGTAAAGTAATATAAGAGAGAGATCTAAATGGATAAGCTTTCATGTTGTCTTTGACGATCAGGAAGTGACACTGGTTTAAACTCTAAATACTACAAGAGTGATGTTATGTGATTGAGAAGCATCATACACTTAATCACCAGTGCTGTTTGCTCTTTCTGACTAAGTTACAATAGCTGTATACATTCATGTTACCTAGAGAACTTCAATGAGAATGTTGTCTTTCCATTTGAGTGAGTGAGCAGAGTATTTTGTCTTTCTCTTATACAAGGAGAACGACTAGAGACCCAATAAAGTTAGTGGTGTTGGAAAAATGTCCCCAGCTCCAACAAATATGATGTACTGAGCTTGTAGCTGTGTGCTACCTCATCTTTCACTAGGTCATGCAAGAAATTTTAAAGTCAACAGTGCAGCCCCTTCAAATCTGAAGCCCTAATAACTCACTGCGATAGAATCTGGAAGGTGTTTAGAAGCTTAGGGGCAACATAAAAAACTATTAAGACCATTTTGTTCAAATTTGTGCCCATTTTCTTGAAATAAGGGTGTCTAATAGCTGTCAACACTCCACCTAACTTGCGGGATCAAATATGAAACTTTAACATGTGACCAGGCACCATGGTCTTGGATTTTTTTCCACTTTATCACAAGTTATAAGCTTATTTTCATTTCCTTCCAGCTTCTCGTTTAGACAAATGGAGCAAATACAGTAAGAGTGGAAAACTAATGACATTTTTCAAGAAACACTTAAAATTTGGAATGGAATTAGTAAATAGGACGACACCAACTTTAATGTGAATCTCAATTAGTCTCCTCCATCCTTGCATGTCTCCCTTTTTCTTGATGCTACCCCTTTCACTCTTGGAATTTGTTCATTTTCAGCTACAATATTCGCACATCCAAATGTTTTAGGCACACTACAACAATGTTCCTTTTTGTCAACGAAGTTTGACAGAATAATAAAGAATAATTTAACAGCAACTTCTGTTGAACAATTGGTTCAAGGAAACACAATGACTCTTCTACTTGAAAAGCAGCTCGTAGGACACATTGGAATAGATAACAGCTACTTCAGAATAGAAAACTTAAAGATGGAAATGAGGCTACTCCACACGAGAACAAAGTGGAAGTGATTTGAATGTCACTTTGAAAACCAATGTGCTGATTCTGGAGCAGAAATAAAAATGTTGATTTAGGCACTTGAGACCCTCTAAATATGAAACAGGAGAGGCAGAGGTGTCCAGGTTTGTCATATCAGTGGGGTGCTAGGACATCTAAAACAACTGAGAGAAAATCTCAGAGAAAAAGATTATTCGGAATAAGCACGACTTCAGATTAGCAATTTATTTGGCTCTATGATACAGGACTTAAAAGTATGTGAAAACTTATCCTGGAATTTATTGTTGCATCAGTACATTTCAACAGCTTAATGATAAAAATCTAGCCTAGGAAGCAAGTCACCATGGCTCACAGCTCTCCAGTATCACACTATTTTTGAAAATAGCTTGAAAAAGAATACCACTTACAAAACATCTCTAGATACTGAAGTGATTACCTTCTACTGAATTTCAATTGGATTGAGACTTTACCAAGTGGTTTGGGAACGTTTGGAGATCTTGTTCAAAATCCAGGTGGAGGCAAAGCAAACACCACAATTGCATTAGACTAAGGAAAAAAAAAAAGAAGAAAAAATAGTAGAGGCAAATGTGGCAAGGAAGGATACAGAGATAAGTTTTGCTTGTATGAAGAGCAGGATCTGAAAGCGCCATATGAAGGTCCTCTGTGATTCAAGTATCTGAACAGCTAAAACAAGTGCTGTCTTTCAGCAAATGCACACAGCAAATATTCAGAGCACAGGGCTCTTGTGAAGGGCAAATGAAAGACAGGGAATATCCCATGCGAAGGCAAGAGGAGGAGGTGGATCCACAGTGAAACTATTTGTGAGGAAGACAAAAGACCAGTTTTAAATTAAGGAGGATGGGGGTTCTGCTCTGTTTCAGTATTGACACTGCATTACTTACATATTCTGTATGATGTATTCCCTTTCACACCAGTTTTACAACAGTGTAACTCTACTGCCTTCCGAGGAAAGCCCAAAGAGCAGCTGTAAGTTTGATCTTTCCTGGATCTCAATGTTATTGTAGCTTCTTCCATTTTAATTCCTGTTTAGGTATTGTAGCACATTATCTCTCTTTACACAGCTCCAAATACCTGATTTGAAAATGCTGTTTCCAACTTAATTTCTACATCTGGTGCTTACTTCTTATTTATAATATATTTCCTTTGTAACCTCCCAGAGCTCTTTGAGAATGAGGGATTATTTTTTCTTTTTTGTTTTTTTTAAAAAATACCTTCCGTAATATATCTACTGAAATAACATGCTGATCATACAGTTTGCAGAACTAAGTTAGATAGTGAAGAATATAGCAACAAATAACAGAAGGATAGGAATTTATCAAAATACCCTGGCAAGCTGAGGAACCTACTAATTAAAATGTATTTCTTCTAAATATATAAGCTTTTGGTCTTACATTTTCCTATTTTTTTTTCCTCAGATTTTGTGTCCATTTATTGAGAATACAACACCATGAGCAACATCCTGAAGAGCATAATTTAATAACATAGTGTACAAATTTTGGAAACCAAGATTCTAGGGAATAGTAATTTTCAATCTAACTGAACTCAACTGAGCAATTTTGTCACTTCAAAGTAAATAAATTAAGTTCCACACACTTCACTTTATGTGATTTCCTTGGAAGGAAATGAAGGTTCATTCTCATGTACATGGAACATTTTAGACAAGATGTATTAGAATACATCTGTTTGGGAATTTGGGAAGTTTTCCCAGTAAATCAGGCTTCCTATTGGGAAATGCTGAATTATCAAAATTGAGATCTCTTGCTTTAAGTGATGGCACTTGGTCTGGCTAGAATGGAATTGACATTCGTCACAGTGGCCCATATGGTGCTGTGTTTTGGATCTGAGACTATAGCAATGTTGATAACACACCAATGTTTTGGCTATTGCTGAACAGTGCCTGCACAGCACTGGGACTTTCTCTGTTTCTCAGTCTGACTCCCCGGCGAGTAGGCTGGGGGGTGGGCAAGAGACTGGGAGGGGAGACAGCCAGGACAGCTGACTTCAAAGATATTCAGAGACTGGCTAGGCATTGGCCTGTTTGTGGGTGTGGGGCGTGATTGCCTTTTAAACCTTTGTGGGTTTTTCTCTTTCCTTCACTTACTAAATTCTCTTTATCTTGACCAAAAGGTTTCCTTGCTTTTGCTCTTCAAACTATCTCTGCCATCCTAGATGAGGACAATCGGATGAATGACTGGGTGGGTGATTAGTTGCTGGCCAGGGTCAACGCCCCCCACCAGGAAACCAGTTATAAGAAGAACATTTTGAAGTCAAAGATTAGATTTTATATCAAAATAAGTGCAAGAGAAGAGAGAGGGGGATTCCTCCTTTTCCTATCAGTTTGGACGATCTCATGTTGATTTTTTTTTTCCCAATTAATGTGTACAGTTCAACACTCAGTTGTGCAGAGAAAGCGTAAGATGGATTAATTCTAACTCTCCGTAGTTACAGCCTTGTCCTGGGCTACCAGCGGTAGCAAAGGCTCCAGTGCCTTTTCAAGGCATGGGTTCATTACTTATCCAATGAGGAACAGTTCCAACAGGAGAAGTTGAAAATTACTTTCCTTCTTCTCAGAGTAGTAAATAAACATTTGGTTGTAATTTTTGTTTGGGATGAATAAGACTCAGGATAAGATACACATAACGTGAATCAAACAACATCTTCCCCATCGTATCAGTTCACTGGTCAGTAACCTCAGAGGAAAAGACTGGAAAAAGAGTTTTTTAAATCCTGAAACTTTGACTTGACAAAAAGCTATTTGCTCTCCAGCTATACTTTTGTATCTTTCAGCAGAATATGTCCCAGTTCCTTCATAGGGATATTTAAGTTTCATGGGATTCTTTGGAATGAAAGGTATTATTAAACAAAATAATTATACGAACATAAAATATTCTTACTCAATTAACATTCAGTTGAACTTTAAAAAGTGCAAAAGACAGAAATGTGGATGTCCTTGGAACTGGATAGTCCTTGCATTGAAAATTTAATTTTCTTTGAAAGTGTCTCTTTTCCCTCAATTTCCCACTATTCAAAGTTTATTCAAGACATACCCAGGTGAAATGCAATGGAACAAGTACTATTTCTAACAGCACCTTTGGAAGTTACGTGATGCTGCATAGCCATCAGCAGTCCTCAGCAAAATCTATTTTTCTGTGTTCCTTGGAGTATTTATCAAGATTCACTTTGGCTAAATAGGTAGCTGAAAAGGTGAAACACACAGACATATAACAGCTCAAAACCCTTTCTTCTCTTGGAATCAAAATTTTGGATGCTAATAATTCAGGCAAGTATGGGGAGTTTGCTCAATATACCCAAGTAAACAATTCAGACTAAAAATAAACAAATAAAAGCAAGAATTTTTAAACTGTATCTCAATCAAAACTTTCCTTTTGGGAGTTAAGATTACACTAAGGAGACAAACATACACAGATGAGTACAAAATAGTTTTTCTTTGTCACTGAAGCTGGGTAAGGCTTCTTAGGAAGGATGAATATTTGTGCTTACAAAGCCAGTTTAAGACAATTTTTATAAATTTGATGCAAAAGGAAATTATGTCTTTGGAGATTCATATATACACTAGACTTTACTGTACATTTAGACTTTAGTGATACAAATGTCCAAACCTGAATGTCATTACCTGTAATAGTACAGAAGATTTGAGCTGATATTTAATGAAAATGCAATGTCAGACAGCAGTTTCAGTGTGATCTAAAAAATATTTTGGTCTACATAAACAGACAGCTGACAGCCTGCCTTTGGCTAGAGATTAAAGAGACACGGTTTTCTGGGTTTAATAGTTGTGTAAAGAATGCTTAGAGTACCTAGGTTCTCCCTTGGTTTTTCATGCTATCTTATCATTTGTTGCAAGAAAAATAGTCAGATTCAAGTAAAATGATTTTGAGAAGAAAATGGAATTAAATTTAAAGGGCTTGAAGACAATGCTTATAATAATGGGGAATTCTCATTGCCAAACGATCTAATGTAGTATTATAATTTCTTCATTAAAACATACTATTTGCATACAAACATGAACTAGTTTGAAATAAAACTACAGATGTGCCTCAAGAGATAACTCTGATACACTTAAAGTTTAGATTTTATTATGTAAGAAAATTTGTGATACTTTCCTTTCTATTATTTTTCTCATCACCTTTGGGGACGCACAAGCGCCTTTCCATAACTAGTTACACAGGAAGGCTAAACATTGCTCTTTTAAGTTGAAATCAAAATACTGTAAAGTAACTAGTAACTAGCTGTATTTCTGATTACACTTCACATCATCCCATCCTTTAGTATGAACAATCTCATACTGTAGAGTTTCTAATCGGAGCACTCCGATGGAAAAGAATGTCCAAGGGTGTGGTGTGAAGGCAATTGAATGAAGCAACAGCTTTTGGGGCTCCAAATGCTTTGATGAGTGAATAGCATTTGTACCATGGCACCAACTTCAAGATGCAAAGCATGTTTTATTCATACAGCTGGACAGAAATGCAAAACAACATCTGCTGTCTTGCTTTTGTCTTTTCCCACTTCCTTCTGGGCCTGAGGAGACTGGTAAGCTGCAGCTCCTGGGGCTGACCAGAAGTCTGCTGGGCCTTCATTCAGCTTCTGCAAGGTTGGAAAGGAAGGGAAAAGGCTTCTTCTTCCCCACATCACTGCATTTGTGGATAAGGGAAGGGCAGAGCTAGGTCACATTTCGTACTCTCTTTCATCATGCAGTACGGAAGATATACTTGCACCCATCTCTTCTTGAAGGGCTCTGTTGAATCCAGCTGTGAGTTCATGGATGTGTATGATGAAGGACCATCAGGAAGCTTATGCTATGGTCAATGATGATCTGTACACAGAATAACTGTATGCACAGATAATGCTCTGGAATCGCTATTCCAGACAGCAATGTTAATATGAATCTGGACTGTTTCTGAAGGCTAATAAAAACATAAAATGAAATAATGCAGCAGACTCCTGGCAACAACTCTGTCCTGTGCACTTCACCACAGGAAATAAATCACGGAGATGGGAAACATATGCAATGACAAAACATGGGACTTGTCACATCAGTTCAGCATCAATCTGTATCTGTCTAGTTAATTCAGACTTACTCACCTTTCCTCACTGCAAACTCTCTTTCTGACCAAGGGTTTTCATTGACTTTTCAGAACCCATTAATAGCTTTATATTTTGAATAACAAAACTGGTAGACACTTTGTTTATCTAGTAACATGAGAATATCTTATGGTTTCCTGAACATGTAACATATCTGAATGCTTCAGGCTATAAAATTTCCATAAAATTATACACATGGCTTTTTAAGTATACCGTGTTGTCTGGAGCATGGAGATACTACTGGGTCAGAGCTGCTGAATCATTCAAGTGAAAATTTGTTTCAGACTCCTATTGACTGTGAACACTCTTAGGCAGTACTTTCTCCCTGATGGCTTTTTCATGATTTCCCTGCTGAATTTTGTTTTTAATACACTGGGATAAGTAAATAAGCCATTTCATTTTTATTTTCCCTTCCGTGAAATGCTTCCCAAGTAACTTGATTAATGTTCAAAACCAATATTTGAGCAGCCACATAATGTAATTAAAATTTAATAAAATAGCTATAATCATCCTAGCTTGGTAATAAGCAACCTTATTTATCACACAAATTATTTCTTTGGATTTCCAACTAGCACTTTATTTAGCTAACTAAATAATCTTTTTTCTGCAGGAGGCTTGTGTTTTAAAACAGACAATTGAAGTCACAGCCAGAATGCTTTGCCACACAGAGCCAATATTTAATCACAGGAGGTTTCAGCTACGTGTGCATTGAAGTTAACCTGATTTATCCAGGAAAGTGTGCCTGACTGAGTTCCATTTTAAACCTGTCTGCTCAAACTGCTTTTGTTATCTTGAAGTGATCCTAAGTGCACAATGAGCCAGTTTAAAGGTAGAATATTAGGTGAATAGGATTTCTTTCTGAGTAATGTGCAACACTCTGTTGGTATCTTTAACACCATATGGGCCTTTGCTGTCAATAACAATAACTGTGAAATCTACTAGTTGCTGGAGAACCTTGAAGCTGAAGAGAAAGGCATTTTATTTTTTTCTGCTGCTCCTTACATAATCTCTATTTCCATACTGTCCCTACAGTCCAATTCTATTTGAGACTGAATGACTTAAAGTGCAGTAGAACTTTAAAAGCGCTTTCACAAAAAATGGTAGCATAAAGATGCACATTCGTTATATCCCGAGGATTTCCCTGTCAAATTTTCGTAGCTTGCTGACTGAAAGGTAATTTTTATCTATGAGTCTGTTCTACTCTTCCCAGAATCTGGAAACTAAACTATGCTGTTTCTTCCATGCACAGTATCATCTGAAAACCATTCTGCTGGGCAAATGCTTCCTTTGGGTACAACTGGGAAGGACAAAGCACTGCTTTCAAATCCTGCCCTCATGTACCTCCCTCCATGTAGCCTAGAGCCCACAGTGAGGCTGGAAAGGTGCATCATAGTTGTTCGAAGCTGTAACAGAGAGGGCTCTGAGTATTTAACTGTTCATCGTTATGTTCACAACATAAATAGTAGAAACAATCCCACTTTCTATTGCTAAACACAGTCGGTTCTGTAGGGATGGCAGGATTGGAAAGGTAAGAGGAAAAAAAGCAGTTCATTTTCCAGCAGTAAGCAGAAAAAGCTGTTTGCTGAATGAAATGGTCACTGTATACTATCAGTTTTTAGGGAAAAAGCAGAGTTAAATATTATTCCAAGGTTCAGTACTACCACCAGGAAGCTTTTCCTCTGTGAAAATACCAGTCACAGCAGCTGATGATTTGTGACATTGTGCTGTAATCCAGGAGGAACTTGGAATACGACCAAAGGGCGTTACTAATATTCTGCATGACTAATTATTGAACCTTCCTCTGGGTTCAAACATCCCAGTGTTTGCACAGATGATGCTTTTGTTCATCCATCATTTAAAATGTCTTGTAGCTGGAAAACTAACAACATTCATAAAAGTCCATTCATAAAGCCCTCTGGTGGGGGGGAGGCGGGGTGACAGTTTGCATTTTTCTGGTCTTTTAACTTCCTTGCTGCTGACCATGATTACAAATACCATGTAGCCAGAGCCACTGGGAAGGTGATTTGTCATATTTTATGGAGAGAAAAACAGAAATATATTACATTAGGGCAACAGTCAACAGACAATCCTGGTTCCACTAAACAAACCTTTCAGTTCTGTGCTCCTGACAAGTTGGAACTTGTGGATCACACTGGTGCTTTCACCAGGTCTTTACAAATGGAAACTGGAAAGGTAGGAAATGGAAGGGGTGAAGCATGTCCAAAATTTACTTTGATATGGAGCCAGGATGCAGACCAGGTATGCAGAGTTGGAACTGCTGGGTTCTGTACTCTAGATATATTTTAACTGATTATCATAGTATCAAGGAAAAATTTAAATTTGGAGGGACCTCTGGAAGTCATCTGAAATAATGCCCTGCTCTAAACAGGTAAGTGAGGCTGATCTGGACTCTGTCCATCACAAGGTGCCAGTTCTACAGCAGCTTGACTGCATGACCAAACCCTGTTGATCTTAGTGGTCCTTTCTCATTCTGACCTCTGTGAATTCCCTATATCTTCTTCCAGTATTAAACAAGAATTTCCAGTATTTTCCAAGTCTTATGCAAAGCTCTTGGAAAAAGGAGATTAGATTTTAGGGTTGGCCTTAAAGCTCATGAAAGCATTCACAATTCCAGCAGTTACAGTAGTCACTGCAGTTTGAAGTATGTCACTACTACAAACCTAGATAGCAAGAAAACTGTCCAAAATCTCAGTATTTATTTTCATAGACTTTGCTTTGAAGAGAATCTTGGACATCAAGCTCAAAACTCCAAAAAGCATTTTCCTTTTCAGAAAAAGAAGAGGCACTAAATATGCTATCTTCTCTCACAGAGCCTCTCGTCTACACTCAATTTCCTTTCCTTTGTCAGGAGCATTCTGATTAGAATTTCTCTGCAGAAAATCAGTACTTATTTCATAAGAATGAAGCTGACTTCGCATTTGAAATGGAAATTGAACCCGTCAACCATTCTAACTTGCAAACATTTGATTCCTCAAGTATGCACCTGTTAAATGGACCCCAAAAAGCCTGTTTCTTCCCCCATTTTAAAGAATGGATGTGCACAAAAACACAGAGGGAAATTACTGGAGAACACACACACATGCAAAGTAGATGTAAATAATCCATTAGCAAGCTCTGGGAAAGCCTAATGCTATGTTCAATAATAGCTAATTATTGAGAGACATCCCTGCTGATGTTGTTTTCTGTGTCATATTTGAGTGACAAAAATTTGTACGCGGTGTGCGTAGCGTGTTAAGCGCATGTATGCATGCATGCAGAAATGCACAGGTGTGTGCACCTGTCACATGGGGAGTCTTTATGACTCCTGTGTTGAAATTCTATTTCTGAAAAAAGAATAGACTGTCAAACATGAAATAACGCTCAGTGAAGACAGATATTAGACACACAAGTTGTTGATACCTGTGTAGCTATCTCAAAATGTTTCCTAATGTTTTGAAAAGGCAGGTGTTGACTGCAAGGGCTGAATACATGCTTTCCGCTGGCTGCAGAAAAATGGAATTTAGGATTTAGCTCTATCATTTGAAGATTAAACACACTCAATGGTGCACAGTCCTTGCTCCCGCACACCACGTCACCGATGAAAGGTAACTTGCAAGTCAAGGGGAAAAGCCCCCGGTCCTTGTTTATGAAATTTTTAGTAACAGGATATTGTGGAGCAGAAATTACAGAGGAGTTGAGTGCTTCACTGAAAGAACAGAAGCAACATAGCCCCTCTGTACTGACTATATGATTACAAAGTGTTGCATTAAGCTTTTGCTTTCATAATTTTTTTTTTCCTTAGGAAAAAGTATGACCTGATCTCTTGACATGTGATGAATTAGTCTTTAGCGTACTACAAAAGAGTTTCTTCATATGACAAAATCATTAATGGAGCAAGGTGATAAGCTTAAATAGAAGCATATATTATAAGCAAAAATTTTTAGCTCCTAGAACTACAGGAAAACTGGTTTTCTTACTGGAGAGGGTCGGGGGAAGCACGGATGAAGCTAAAGTAATGTTTCCATGCAAACCAATACTAAGTCTGAGCACTGCTGAATCACTAGGGCAGTACAAAATAGGCCTTGATGAGGCATAAACCAACCAACCAACAACATTTTTACCTAATTAGTTTAAAATATCCCCAATTGCCCCCTGTGTCTTAGAGACCACCAATATCAGTTCCAACAGACAAATGTTGGAGAAATCCATTGCATCCTGAAGTCCACTGACACCAACAGCCTCTAAAAACTGGCAAACCACACTGCTCCTTAGAAGTTGCCTTAATGTGGGAACACATCCAGAAAGGTAAACTCTAGGGAACTCTAGGCAAAGCATTGTCACACTGCAGGTCATTGGAGGTAACCATAAACCTCCTCCTGATGACGGTCTTAGCTGATATGGCTGAGAACAGGATGCCGTGCCCTTGTTTTAGATCACTCCTTCCTCATCAGAGATCTATGAGCAGCTCCTGATCCAGAGCCCATTAGGACAAATTGATTACAGTTACGTCACCTCGATTTTAGCGTTTGGCCTGTCTGATATTGCCCTCATAGAACTATGGTCTAGTCCTCTCTTAGTTTAAAAGTAATAAAGAACATAGGTAGTTTTTTCTACTTGGAGTCTGAGTGCTTTAGAATCATAGAATGGTTTGGGTTGGAAGGGCCCTTAAAGACCATCTAGTTCCAACCCTCCTGCCATGGGCAGGGACACCTTCCACTAGACCAGGTTGCTCAAAGCCTCATCCAGCCTGGCCTTGAACACTTCCAGGGATGGGGCATCCACAGCTTCTCTGGGCAACCTGTTCCAGTGCCTCACCACCCTCTCCGGGAAGAACTTCTTCCTGATATCCAATCTAAACCTCCCCACTTTCAATTTAAACCCATTACCCCTTGTCCTGTCCCTACAGGCCCTTGTAAAAAAACATGTTATTAAAGCCATTGTCCAAATGCCTCTTGAACACCGACAGGCTTGGGGCATTGACCACCTCTCTAGGAAGCCTGTTCCAGTGTTCGACCACCCTCTCGGTAAGTGTAAAGTCCTGCCTGTGAGAAGGAATCACCTCACGTACCAGGACACACTGGGGACTGACAGGTGGAAAGCAGCTTTGCAAAGAAGTCCCTGGGGTTGGACATGACACAGTAATGTGCCCCCATAGGAAAGACAGTTAACATACTCCTGGGCTTCAGTAGGAAGATGGCTACCAGCAGGACAAGGGAGGTTGACCCCTCTCCTCTGCTCCTACCCTTCTCCTCCATCCCTAATTTGATGAAAAGGAAAAACATTAGTCAAGGGGGAAGTAAATTTAGATAATTACACCTCCCCTGTCAATTTTGAGTGAAAACCAGGTTTATTCTGTGCCTTCCTCTTACCTGTTTTTTTCTATTTGACTGAAATATTAGATATTTCCATTATTTCTATCATATTTGCTAAACAAGCATAATTAAAACAATAATATTCAATTATCTCCTTCACCTTCATCTGTATACATGTTCATCAGTTCCTCAAACACCACTCCCAGACTGTCCAGACTGCCTATTTTAGTTCTGACAAAACTGCTTTCTTAGGTGCTAAACATTCAGGTGATAGTATCTAAGAAGTAAGCAAATAAAAAATCTGGCAGATGACCATATAGTCATCTTTTGCAAATGATAAAATCATAAACTTGGCTATGTCACACCAGTGACATAGCAACGAATCATCAGTCATTTGATAATTCAAATACAGAAACCTTTGTGTTCACTTGTGCCCAAGTAACAAACACATGCGCTGGTCTAAATGTCTGATCTGCAGTTGGGAAAACTTGCATATGAACCAATAAATATGGCTATAAAAAAGTAAAAAAAAGCTGAAGTAAAGCCGGGATTTTATCATTTCATTGAATCAGATCATTAAAATTGAGTTATAGCCCATAACAAACCAAGAGGATGAAATTATGAAATGTTGGTTCTTTGCCAAAAAAATTAAAGCACTACAAGTTTATTTTTATCTCAGAAAGTCAATGTTCGTTCACTTAGCAGCTTCCCCAGGTGCAATGAAAATTTAAATGGAAAGCTCTAGGCAGTATTATTAAATGATCTCCTCGCTCTTTGATAGAAAAACATGTAGAACACAGATATCTTAATACAAAGTATGTATAGATAATGGACCCACATAACCTCAGTGGGATAGAAATGGTCTGAAGTAAGGAGAAACAGACAGTTGTCTGTTGCAAATAACTTAATTTCTTTCTGCCATTCTGATTTTTCAAAGAAAACAGAGAAAACTGTGTATATGATTCTTGCTTATAGTTAGTTTCCTTTTCTTGAAAACAGATTAAAATCTGTCACTTGTACTTCATTTTTCATGATATGTGTATCTTTAAATCCTGCAAAGTATCACAGTATCTTCAAAGATACATGAGAAAATACACATGGTCAGACATGGAAAGGAATATTTTTTCCTCTAGCTGAATCCTACAGTCTCCTGTTAGACAGAGTTTTGGTGTACCAATGCATGGCACACACTGTAGAGGGGAGAGTGGGTAGGAAACTACAGAAACCTGACCTTGGCAGTAGCTGGCTTTAGTATCCCTCAAGCCTTACTGTGTGAGAAAAGAAATTTCTTGCACGTGGCCTTGTGACTGCAGTGTTATCCAGCAAGAAGATGACTTACAGTAAGTACTTCCAAAAATTTTCTTCTTTAGACATGGTAAGTAACAGTGAACTTGGGGTCAAAAATCCTCTTCACTCTAAAGGGAACTGGTAAACCAGTCAACCTCATGACACATAGCAGTGTAAAGATCATACCGCACAGACCATATTCAACCCACACTCAAAATCAGGAAGGGAGCTGTACCCCAACCTCAAACATTAGGTCCTAAGTCTCAAGTCCATGCACCCAAGTTGGAAAGCTGGAAAGCTCAGGGGGTTTCCATATTAAGAAGAGAGCATAAATAATGGACTGTGACCACTTGTGCAGTTCATGGAAACCGGTTACATTAGCAATATCTATGTTGTTGGGGTTATGAAAAATAGCTTATAATACGTTATATATATATATATGAGGGGAGGGGAGGGGAGG
>NW_010272543.1:29973-34902 GCF_000690775.1 Eurypyga helias
GAGAGGAGAGGAGAGGAGAGGAGAGGAGAGGAGAGGATCTTTCTCCATGTATGTAAGTATTTTTGTTAGCAGTTCATGTGTGGACTGTAGTTTAGTAGAGTGCATGTCCTGATAAGATAAGCAGTGGATAGATATTGGCCCAAGGTACGTTTTTTAAAATGCCTACTTGTATGTCAAAGATTCAAAGCAACTGCACAGAGCACATGTACTTTACTCCTTAATGCATTGGGCAGCACAATTTAGAGGTAAAACACTACCACTGAGAGGACTGAAAAAAATATTTTGGCAAACCTCACATGCTTGTACTAAGCAGAAATTCTATTCCCTTGTTCAAAAACGAGGGTTTAATTCCCACATATAAGCTTTGTCTTAGTCTTTCAAATTCTGAAAAAAATATTCTATTAGAGAAACTAAAATAAATCTGTCAAAATAAGCTCAGAAAAGGTAAAGAAGATTTTTTTTCTTCTTTAATTGACAAGTCTCTAACACTGTCATTTTCTGCTTCATTTATCTGTGGCTGAAATATAACAAAACATCTCAAAGGGTTTTCAATGACCTGTAAGAATAGGGCTGTAGCATTTAATAGTCTCAGCATTTCAGGATCGTGTAATATTCTGTCACCCGTCAGGGCAATGTCAGAAAGGGACAGTTGTCCTTATTCTTAAGGAACATATAGCAGCTGTGATAATTCCTCCTTAAAATGGTTTAACTTCCTATGTTTGCTTGATCCCTGGGCAAGATAGCTGGTAGAAACATTGCACTAGTCTCCTTTTATTTATACCCTTGTACAAAATTTAGAAAAAACTACTTTTTCATTAGGAGGAAAGTCTGTGAATAATTTTCAATACATTTATAATTTCCATGCACGTAATTTAGTAAATAATATCAATAGTCTAACTACAATATTGAGAGATTTTAGAAAACTCTAAATTTTGGGGTTCCCTTCTGCATCTTAGCATAGGGTTGTTTGTGGGGTTTTGTTGTTTGTTTGTTTCTTTAGACACTCATTTTAAATGAACTGGAAAAAAAAATAAAACCTTTGGGATGAAAATGTTTTCCTTATAAAGAAGAAAAATGATATCTCTAAAGGATTTGTAAGAAGAATCAGTTTGAATTAATACTGGGTGTTTGTTCTTTTAATTTCGTTATTCTGGTTTTTTCTCTATAACATTTCTTCTATAAAATAAAACCAATCTAAGCTTAAGAGTACCCAACCTAGTCCTCAAAGTAGAAGAATATCCTTGAATATTCAGCGTTAGCAGTGGTTCGGTGTTACGGTAAGAAGTGCAGAACACTAGTATGGACAGCTGTATTTAAAACACCTCTCTCATTGGGAAAGAAAAAGACAGAGCCCATACGGTCTTTAGAATTAATTTTTCACTGCTTTTGCTGGTTTGTGGTTTAACATTTCCATGCATCTTTAAAAGCCCCAGGCATAAGCCTCAGGCAGACTGAACACACAAAACACACCAAAGCCAATGTTTTGTAATTTCCTGCCTGCTTTCAGGGTATTGGAATTAATTAAAACTGAAGCTTCTCTAAAGCAAACATCCCACCCCAAATCTGAGATCTCTATGTTTGCTTGGAATATTCCTCTCAGTACATTCGCTCATTACTATTTGCAATAGGTTAATGTGTCAGTGAGGGGACAGGTGATATTCCTGGTCTTTCACAGGCCCATGGCAGTAGAAAAATTATAAATGAGTATATGTGAAGCCTCTTAAATTGTTTATGAACCAACAGGGCAAAACTGCTGTCCCTGCGATTCTCAACACTTCAACTGCTCCCCCCATTTCCATGCCACGATGCGCTTACTGAAAATGTTCCCTGCCCCTGTAAAGCTGATCAGCTGTGCTACAAGAGCAGAAGAGCTCTCTGGTTTGTGAAATAAAAGAGGGTTAGGGATTGATCTTCCAAAAGGCCAGTGGCTCCAGATGTCTTCCTAACTCCCTGGCAAGGACTTTTTTCAGAAGGAGCTTCCTTTGCAGACCAGCCTGCAGCTGGGGAGACAGAGCATGGGGCTGGGAGAGGCGGGAATGAAACAGGCACATTGGAATAGGGTGTCTGCAAGAACACCTTCATGAAAAACGCTGTTTAACTGTATTTTGTTGCTAGATCATTACGAACTTATAGATGGATGAGTAAATGCAATGGGTATAAAGTGCTTCTAATGGTATGTTAAAAAATGGATCACACATTGGACATACACTACCAACAAGGATCTTTAATTTTTAGCATGAACTTTAAATTGATAAATTTTTCCTTGAAGAATGGAGCTACATGTATTTTTTTAAAGAATCCTCAGATATCAGAGAAGGGTAAGTGCAAAGAAATCTTCTGATGGGCAAGCAAAATGACTGTAGCACAGAATTTACCTATAGTTACCACACACTACAGTAGATGACAAGAGTTACTTCACTGACATCTCTTTTTCTAATCTATTGAATTAGACACTGCAATATTCTGACTGTGAGATATAACTTTATGTAAATAAGCTTTTAGCATAAATATATAAAAAGAGACTTATTAAAACAAATGCTTAAAATAGTTTGTAAGATTTTATTTGGCGCATAACTAAATCAGCTACTTTTTTTCCTAGATTTGGAGAATTGCCTGCCCTCATAGTCCATTAGATTTTTCAGTTGCATCTGTCAGAATTATTGTTCATTGGCAGTTGGTAAAATAAACAAATTAACTTGTTTTGCCTTCTTTCAAGGCCATCTGAATAGTGTTGTTTGACAGCTTGACTCCAATGCAAAGTGGCTTTTCATGTGTAATAAAAATGCCCATGATAAAAAATAGTGTGAAAGAATTCTAATCAAAAGCTAATACACAGCAAGGAGATGACATGTGAAGGAATCTACCTGTTTCAAATTAAAAAAAAAAAAAAAGAGTAAGTTGATTTATGCTTATAAATCAGATGCAGAGAAAAACAGTTTGTCCCTTCCAAGAAATAACCAAACTATGATCTGGGTATGTAAGTCCCACAGGCTTGTGTGCCAAAACTTCAAATGAGTTTGACATCTTCCTGTCCAAATTATGAAGGGTGGAAAAAACCCCTCTCTAATTTGATGGAGTAACCCAACCTTGTAAAGAAAGTTCAGTTATGCAAACCTTCCCTAGGCATATGTAACATTTTTTGATTTATATCTTCACCTTCTACAAATGATTTCAAATTAGCCAGTGCTGTTACCCTGAAGAAATAAAGCATACAATTGGTAAGATCATATTGTTATAAAATTCCCTTTATAAGCACAACATGTAAGTGATTGTATAGCTTGCACGGATTTTCACATCTGAGCAATTCAAATCTTGAGAAAAATATTTCTCATCTATATGGACTATTGGTTTTATGCTTTCTTTTCTAAAGTTTTGATTTAATAAGCATGGTTGTTGAATTCAGTTATTGGAGATTGGTAATTCAGAAATAACACTTCTCTTGACTAAAGGAGTTCTTGTTGCTTTATATATTAATGCACACAGAAATCTCCTGTAAGTTTAAAGTTAGTAGTAAGATAACACAACACAGCTGAACTGTACAGAATTAAATTATGAAACCACTGTCAACCAGCCTGAGTGGAGATTGCCCCTTCAGGAGCCATAAGGGATGTGATAAACTCATGACGTTCATCAAAATACATTGTTCAAAGGAACATATGGTCACTTCTAACCTTGTATGCTCATTTTCAAGATTATGGATCTGCATATACTTATATTTGCATTATTTTACTTTTCCTGGCAGTAAAAATTTTCACCACATTTTTTTCATTGAGAAAAATTAACCTACAACATTGCAACATCATTGAAGTATTCCTTGGCCATCCAAAGTACCTCACTGTAAGTTGTTATGTAAAATAAATAAAAATAAGTTTCTAGTACATCCTGAAAAAAGTCCCTTCCTGTTAACAGCGTATCGATTTATATTACATCAAATCCTGCAGTTGTCTCTTATTTTTCTTTCTTTTAATTACTATTACTACCATAAATCAAGATTCTGTTGTAAAAGAAGTCTGAGGGAAAAAAAAAAAAAGACCCCACACAACAAAACAAAAACAAACAAACAAAAAAACACCACCAGAACACAAAGAAGTATATAGACTGAGCATAACAGGAGGATGGAGAGAAATAGTTGTTCATAGGGAGTGAATAGGTAAAAATTGAAAAACATAATAAGCAATAGAAATATGTAGCACATGAGTAGCACAGATGATGCTGTTACTTTGTGGACATCATTTCAGCAGAAACGCCAGAAAAGTATTTACTCCTGGTTACTCCTAATAAGAATCAGGGTAGACCAATGATGGATGCTGTTCGTATGCCAGTTGAATGTTTGAAGTGACCTGATGAGAGAAGGGGTTAAGTCATGAAGGTAAAAGAAAGCTTATGATTAATTTAATAAAAAATGGGATCCAATGGAGGACTGCAAAAGGAAATCTAATAAAACCAAAACAAAAGTCTGGAAGAATAATCATTACAGCTTCTGGAAACAATTAGCAAGAACAGAATGGAATGGAACGGAATGGAATAGAACAGAACAGAATAGAATAGAACAGACTATTCCAGTTGGAATGGACCTACAAAACCATCTAGTCCACCTGCCTGACTACCTCAGGGCTGACCAAAAGCTAAAGCATGTTGTTAAGGGCATTGTCCAAATGTCTCTTCAACACTGACAGGCTTGGGGCATCGACCTCCTCTCTAGGAAGCCTGTTCCAGTGTTTGACCAACCTCTTAGTAAAGAATAATTTCTGTGAGTATCCAGTCTAAACCTCCCCTGGCACAGCTTTGAGCCATTCCCATGTGTCCTGTCACTGCATACCAGGGAGAAGAGCTCAGCACCTTCCTCTCCTCTTCCCCTGCTCAGGAAGCTGCAGAGGGCAGCGAGGTCCCCTCTCAGCCTCCTTTTCTCCAAACTAGACAAGCCCAAAG
>NW_010272543.1:35117-40553 GCF_000690775.1 Eurypyga helias
CTCTCAGCTGCCCGGGCACACTGCTGACTGGCACTGAGCCTGCTGCTGACCAGCACCCCCAGGTCCCTTTCTGCAGGGCTGCTCTCCAGCCACTGAACAAAAGCAAGAATGAATTGGCCAAGGCCAGAAAAGGATGACACATGATGCTGGGAGCCTGGATAAAACCATGCCAACACAGGAAAGAAGTGTTTATTTGTTATACTGTACAATTAGTCTACAATACTTAGGTGTAGGCTGGAGGAAATTCCAAATGGAGACTAATACCTGCAGCTTATACAAGACCTCTGAAAGGAAAGATGGTGCTGCTGTTCAAAATGCTACAGAGAAAGGTAACAGAGAAATATTTTGCAGGTAAATTTAAGAATGGGTAACCTGGAGGTATGAGAGAAATAAGGTTTTAGCTTGAGCACAAGGAAACAGGATTGGTATGGATAGTAAATTACATACCTTCCCGGTAGAAAAAATTGTAAATTAGATTGCTGTTAGATGAGATTACCCCGAGGTGTGGCATAGTGGAAGGAAGGAATGGACCAGGACAGATCCTAGAGGGCCTTTAGCTAAAACTAGTGTATTGGAAGTGAAATAAAGAAGCAGAGAATCAGAAAAGAACAGAGGCCTGGGAGCAGAGATTGAAAAGATTTCAAGAAGAAGAAGAAAATAGAGGTGCTGAAAGTGAGGGAAAGATAAAAGAAGGTAGAAATAAAGTCCTTACAGTGTAATTCATCTCTGAAAAATCATTCTCATGAGGGTTGTTTCATTAGACTGGGATTAGAGGTTACAGGAAAGAATTGGCAAATAGCTCAGCATGGCAACTGCAAAGCATGTACTCTGTGATCTTCACTGTCAGCATAAAGTGAGGTTAAACTGCTCAAAAGTTAGACATCTAAGTGTGAGTGAGTCACCTTAGGCTCTCTTTCTAGCTAATTGATCTGATCTACCTTAAGAGATGATGAATCAAACCCTGGAAGGAGCTTCAATTGACTTGAAGGGGAACACAGAAACAGAGCAATTATATCCACAAATTAAGGCAGGAATCCTATCAGAAAGATCTGTTTAAATCTGCCTTCAGGTCATTGTTCTTTCTTTTAAGCTCTTCCATGAGCTTTGGCTTTGACAACACTGTCAATGGGAAGAGGATCGAGAGATCTTAATTTCTTATCAGTACTAGATCTTTTTTTTCACCAGTTTAAGTACAGGTTTTAATAGCTACATTATTTGTTTCTTTATCTGTGGTCTGTCTCTCCATAAATCTTTCCTAATATTTTTACCTATCTATCCTCTTCATATAAGGGTATTAAATCTAAGACTATAGGGCAGAGGGATGGAAAGTCTGTTGTGCACAAAAAAATGTTTAAACCTTGAATAATAATAATGATAGAATTCGTAACAACAGCTCTGTTAAGCTAGTATTATTCTTACCTTCTATTTAAAAAAACCCTACCTGATCACCTGATCCTACAAAATTCACCCAAGTCTGCTTTGGGTGCCCTGATCTGATCTGTTTTGTGCAACCAAAGCACACCTGCCTCGCACAGCACACTGAGCCGTAGCTGTTGAAATGCATGCAAACTTCATATGCACTTAGGATCTTTTTCATATGTTAGTTTTTTGTTATATGACATTTTTGTACAGCACGGCAATGATTTTACTAGCACAGCACAAGTCTGACACCGTATCAGCATCGGTTCACTGCGCAAACCATCAACTTCTGTTCTTAACAGAAACTGTCGTATCTGTCCTGCTTTTGTGTCTGATACACAACATGCACCTGTACAAAAAGAAAAAAAGTGGTGTTGTAGGGGTGGTCCACATGAATGAGAAGCCATTTACAAATTTCCTGCTTTTTATAACGTAGAGGTTTTTTTTTTTTTTTAAGTAGTATGCTTCTCTTCTGACAATTTTTGTTATAATATATTCCTATTATTTTGCTTATAGCACCAGATCTTGATTCAGACAAACCTTTCTTTTTGCTTGGTTTAGTCAATTTAGAATTTTCAAAATTAAATTAAAGAAAAAATTAATTTACTTCTGGATTTGACAGTTTCCATATAAGCTTGAAAATATTTGACTCTGATGAACAAGAAAACAACGCCCTTGCATTTTTCCAAAAATAGTCAAGTTTAGTTAGAAAGTGAATCACGTCAACCTATGAAAAATTAACAGCAGTGGTAGCCTACACTGATGCAACTGCTTATTGATATCTCTTTATGTTATCAAGTATTTGAAACAACCTTGCTTCTATGGAACTTTGCAGAGCGCCAGTACTTAGAAGTGTGAAGGCTATCAAAAGGTAGCTGAGATATATACACCTGCAAACCTCTGACTGAACTATGTAGTCTGTAAAGTTACAGTCTAAAGTTAAGTTACAGTTATGATTGTATCTTTTGGTAAAGATCTAGAGAATCTCAAGTTTTGGATTTTAAACTGTATATATGGTTCTTTTTCCTAGTATTCTCCTAAGATAATTTTTGAGATTTCTTCCATATTCCACATTTTTCTGATACAAAAAATAATTTGCAGCCCAACTTCAGGACTTCTCAGAAAAAAAAAAAAAATCAACCCACTTCTAAATAATGACATTGATTTTTCACTGTTTCTAGCTTCTCAGAGTTCAGATATCTTTTTCTACTTCTGTACATTTTAAGCTCAGTTTAGTATTCTTCCTTGCAGAAATATAATCCAAGTTGATATTTAGTGCTCCAGTCCATGTTAAGTTTTATTAAAAATAAACTAACTGATGGACATTTATTATCCTTTAATCTTTTTAAAGACAAAGCAAAAGTTGTGAAAGTGTTTGGGTACATAAAAACCACAAAGCCATGTCAAACTTTTTTATAAAATGAAAAAGCTAAGAAGTATATTAGGAAAAAAAAAAATAGGTAAACCCTAAGTTTCTTCCTTTGCTCCTATTCACTGCATTCTCCTCACTGGTGGCAGTGAGTAATATTTTATCCATTAGTAGAATATGAGCAACAGAAGCTTCACCTGAATGCTCTATGTATTTGTTCAATTATGGTTTTTTTTACTGAAGTGACAATTTTATGTGTAAATGTAGTAAAACAGATAACAGCGGGACTATTTCTGGGGAGTGCAGTTGGAACAACCATTGCAATGGGCACCTAAACACTTGCAAAGTATCATATTTCTCATGTAAGAAGAATGGAATGAAAACATATTTCACATGGGTTTATATTGTATTTTTAAGATTGGTATGTTCCACTGTGAATGAAGAACTATCAGATTTTCTGCAGCTGATAAATAAATGAAATGGGAATGCTTTCTACAATATTATAATGTTCTAGGTTTTACTGACAGGGAAACAAAACCAAGCATGTGAACCATCAACAGTTGAAAGGCAGTATTTTCCTTCTTTGCCGCTGGTATCCACAACCTCTTGTCAAACTAATTTCTGAGCTCATCCTCACTGTACCCTATGTACAATGTGTACGTACACAGAAACCTTTATGGCTGAAGAGCCCTGAAGAACAGCTTCATGTACCAAGGTTATTTTTGAGAGACTGAGAGCACATCATATGTAAAGATCGGACTTGTAACAGAAAACTTAACCATAGGGTTACTACCAGTGCTTCCACAAAACTAGGGAAACTTAGTGGGTAAGCTATAAGAAGGTGTTGTTCATACTCAATGTCTATCTATTTACACAGGCATCTGAAGTGACTACTGGCTTTCAAGACTTAGTAGTAGGAACATATTACATTATTTTAAAACAGTCTTAAGATGGTATTTTTTTGTCCATGTATGAATAGAAATTGCTAATGTGAAGAGTAAGAGGGCACCAATGGCTAGCAGTTACCTCACTTCTACTTTCTAAAACGCTGTAAGCTTTCACCAAAAGGCCAGGCTGAAGACAGCTTTCTGTCACAGTAATCTCAGTGGTGTCGGAGTCTCACATCTCTGGAGAAGAGACCTTTGTGCCACCACATAAAGGTGACTTCAGCTATGTTTCCTCACCAAAACATGGAACACTGGGGAATACTGGTGGTTATCCACCCAGGCAGCAGGGTGGAAGAAAGACAATGTTGACTCAAATCTTGAGTCAGCTTCTCTCATGCATTTGTACAATCCACCCACAGGTTCAGAAAGAGAAAAAAAACTCTCAAGGAAAGATTCCTAAGGATATTTTTGTGTGTGTGTGTGATGGTAAGGCATGTGCAGTATGACCCCTGAATTCCTAGTTACTCACATATAAGCACAGTACAACAGCAAACTGACAGCCTGAGTGCTCATTCGCAACTATCCGGAGGGACAATCAACTCTACAGCAAAAATATTATTTAAGAACCTTTATTTATGAGATACCAGGCCATCCGTTCTTGTGAGTTATAAATTTAAAAGTGACGACAAAAATGAAGCGATTGATTTCTACTGATAAGATTTGCAAACATTAGAAATATTTTTAACTTTCCTTGGCGTGTTTGTTGTTTTCCACTGTTGATGAATGGCATATTTGCCAGGACATATTCCTTCTCCTCAGATTTTATCCCAGGATGAACCACTCCCCTCTGCCTTTCTTCCTTCACATCATATGGAGAACAGGCCACTTCCTTACCAGTTTTACACATTCACGATTATATAACAATTTGGTTTGCTGACTTAATTATGCAGCATCTTTCCATTAAAATGCTGCCCTCTATTACTTAAAAGATACCCATATTTCACCTGTCAGGTGCCAGCCTCTCAGCAGATGCCATCTTGCCCTATCACTAATGATGATTATACCAGAGGTCATTGTCAGAGGCTTACAGTTATTTCACTGACACAGTAGAAAATGCTCACAAAAGCTCTTCATTTATGCCTCACGAATTTCCTCCTAATCTCACCGGTAATTCCACTATACATTTTGTAAAAGGAAAGCATCAATAAATTTGTTGACTACAGAGCTAATTTCTCATCAGCAGCAGGGATTTCAGTCTGTGTATGCTCTAGTGACAGTGCATTTTTGCAGAATGTGGTATTTCACCCCTGCGATTCAGCAGGTGGCCTCATTTTCGTTCTAATCATACAGTATCAGTATCTATTCAATTTTTATCCTGAATCATATCTATTCAGGCTCTTGTCCTTATCTGACCTTGATAAACTGATTGCATTTGTGAAGCTTACAATTTGCTCTTAGACTCTTTCTCAGATGAGTTATTGGTTGAGCAGTTGGATATACTTGGTTAATCTTCCTGTGCCTTTGGGCAAGAAATCATCTCTGCTGAAAGCTGCTGTGATGAAACTTAGAAAATGTTCTGCTCAACTAGGGGAGGGAAAAAAAGCTGGGGGGTGGGGCATCTTTCAATGTCCTACTATTAATTTTTATTTTGTGGCATTGTTATATCTTCCAAAGAATTTAGAGTGTATTGTTCCCTTCTGAATAGCAGCTTATAGGAATACATATAGTAGGCTCTTTACAAGATTTTTCTGTCCCCAAGGG
>NW_010272543.1:40563-40980 GCF_000690775.1 Eurypyga helias
AATATTTGCTCAAGTTGCTCCTGAAAAAAGTTCTCCCAGTTGCTACACTAGATGAAAAAGAAAATACTCAACTATGCTAACAACTAAATTCTACACTTGACATAATAAATTTTTGTGTCTTACTCTTTAAACTTAGATTTCTCTCACTGAAGGTACAGAATTTTTGGGTCTAGATTTTCACTGAACATCACTGCAAACATTTGTTAAAAGTCTGAGAAGAACAGGAAGAGGGATGAAGATGTTAAACTTTGTGGAAGCTTCCCACCCAAATGATAATAGAGGCCAGTGATAAACTGGCATAGGACAAAATCCAAACATCCTCGGAAACCATACTATGACCAGACTGTACCTCCACCTAGATAGTGAAGTCATCTCTCTTACATGTTTCGGAAAAGCACAATTACAGGCTGGGCAGAG
>NW_010272544.1:0-5841 GCF_000690775.1 Eurypyga helias
TCTCTATCCAGAAGATAGAGGAGATGTTTTGCTTGCCTGTGTGGTCACAGATTACTCCGGGTGCTGCCCGTGCAGGGCTTAGCGGAGAGGTCAGTCCCTTGCTCTTATCCTGTCGGCATCTCAGCATCCCTCCTCTCGGGACTCGGAGTGGCTGGTTTCTTCAAGCGTGGGGATCTTGCAGAGGCCGTGCTGCCAAGGAGATGGGGGGTTGATAAGCGCTGCCATTCCGTGAGCGGTCCCTTTGCTGTCCTCCATGCTCTAAAGCTGCCTCTTCCAGCGTGTCTGGGTGATGGGAGTGGAGGTAGTACCTTAAAATGCCAGGAAGTGATGAAAGGAACTCCTGTCCCTTACGGAAGAGCCGGGCACGGGGAGCTGGTCTGCCTTACAGGCCTGCGGACTTCTGCGTGACAGGGTGACCACAGCTGAGTGGTCTGCAAGAGAGACTTTGGGAACCACCACCCAGGAGGTGTGTGGGATATTTCGTGTCTCTGCTGGGAAGAAAAGTCAGGTGCCAATGTATGTTGTACCTTTGAGGCTGGTTTTCCTTTCACTTCATTTAAATAAATACTCAGTCGTGCGTTGCTGTGGTTTGGAGCCTTTTTCACTTTTCTACCTTTTCCATTTGACGTAGCCCAAAGAGAGGGGCTCGCTCTTCTGCTTTCTCCGAAGTTTTTCCTAACGGCCAGCCGCTGGCACTTTGCTGCCCTTCAGATTTCATTTCTGCAGCAAGACGAGAAGAGCTTGGCCGTGGTGAGAAACAGTCCCACACCCCCGTCTCTGCCGCAGGAGACGGCGTTTCTGCTTCCCAAATTCCAGGGCCTTGAAATCATACTGCTGCTCTCAGGAATGCGTTGAACTCCGCCGGCGTTGGGGAATGCGCAGCACATGTTGCTGCGGTGGTGGCAGGGCCAGATGCGGCCCCGCGTGCGTACAGCTTCGGATTGCCGTTGCCCTTCACGTGGAAGGGCCCCTCGCGCCCCTCTGCTCCCTCCGTGCGTCTCCTCTGCCCCCTCTCCTCACTTCCAGGCTTCGGAAGTGGCTGCTTCGGGACAATTCTTTCTCAGTGTACAGGGGAAAGGAGAAGTCATGGAGAACAGAGTGGAGAAGTTTCTCCTTGGGCACGGCAAGTTATCCTGAGCCCAGGGAGGGTGTGGATTTACAGCGTGCCTGAGGCTGCAGGGTGACTGCTGCCAGGGTCTCCCCTCCCGTGACGGATGTGAGGCGGGCCGAGAGCGTTCACACGGGCGGCTAACGCAAAGCAGCTGAAACGCCGTAAATCTGCCCTCGCTCCGGCTTTACGGTGCAGTGATTTATGGGGTGGCTGTGACTTCAGACGGGAATAACGAGGAAGCAGAGCTCTTCCCAAGCAAACACACTGGGGCTTGGATGGGGGCAACAAGAGGGTGCTCCCTCTGTCCAGTGAGCGTTCGCAGGCGGAGGAGAGGGCTCCCGCAGTGTTCCGTGAGCCGGAGGCAGCGTGCAAAGCTTAGGGCATCCGGAGAAGGCAGTGTCATCCCTCCTTCCGACCTGGGAGTGTTCTGAAGGATCCCAAGGAACAAGTGCAGCGAGTTCTGGCGTGTGAGATGAAGCAACACGAGAGGGGAATGGTTTGGAAAAGACTCTTGGCTTTCTCGCCTCAGCTTTAAAACTCCGGGCTCTGATGTGCGTGCCGAGGGATTCTTTTAGTCCAGGGCCACAGTTTGTAAGCACCGACCGACCATGCTTGGAACAAATCGCCGGGAATTTCCTCTGCAATGGGGGAAATTCTTCTCATTAAGAACACGCGGTGTGCTGAGCAGGCCAGCGCTTCCCACGGCTACCCCTGGCTGAAATGGAGCTCCCAGTCACCCCGTGGCACCTACCGGGACCGTACTCTGAAGCTGCTGTGGTTCTGATGGCTCCGTTCACCATTCCCTTACCCCTTTCCAGTGGTATTGGGCTACGCCACAGAAAACAAAGCTGCAAGAGAGCTGGATTCTCAGGATGGTGGTGTACAGAGACCTTGACTTCTAGGTGGCTGGTTTAAATCCATAACAGACTGTACTAGCTGCAACTTGTTACCATCTGGTTCCTTGCCTCGAGTGAAAAGGGTTTTGCGGTCTCGTTCTGGTCCTCAAAAATGTCACCATCGCTAAATTAGCGTTTGTAATAGCAGTGAGACATTCCGGAGTACCTTAAGGTCTGGGAATCTGTGCCAGGAAGCATGTCTGTGTGCCATCTGCGGCATCTTTATAGGCAACCCCCAAGCCCCTCTTTTCTTATCTTGGATCCCTTCTGCAGCAGCCGGAATCCTGTTCTAACCGTGATGCTTACTCAGTGCCTCCCTCCCGTCGTTTGGAGCCCACTTTAGATTTTAGGTGCGTTTAATAAAGTGATGTTTAGTAACGGAATGGAAGGAGGAATGTAATTTAACCGTGACCTTGCCTGTTTGTGCCCTGAGGTCAGTCGGGTGCCTGGGCCGTGGCGAGTGTTGCGGTGGCTGTTCCCTCCTCGTGTTGAGCAGTTTCCTTCTCTGTCTCGCCTGCAAGCTCCGTGCTACTCTCTCCTTCCCCCAGATGCAGCTATTCCCTGGTATCCAAGTCCATGTGCACTTCACTGTGTTTGAACTCGGATAACCCACTTCCCCGGCCCGTGGAGCACGAGGGGCTCCCTCATGTCGTCCTCTCGTTTGTGCCAGCACCCTGTCCGTCGCTGTTCGTGTAGGACAACAGCTTTCGTGGCCCCTTCCAGAGTCAGTCCTCTGAGCGTTGCAGGGAACGCTTCACCCAGAGAGCTTTTCCAAAAATCCCCTTGTTTTACCTAAGGCGCTGTTGCAGCGTAACTCATGCTCGTTAAAACCACGCGGGATCCCGTAACTTGGTGAGCAGGTACGGTTATTAGTCGGGATGTTAATTAGCGATTGTCTTCGCGGCCACAACGATGTGGACGCAGGATGAAAGATGAAACTCTCCGTGTGTAAGTGAAGAAATCAGGGCTGGGCCAGCCGAGAGAGCGAAGTCCGTGCGCGTGCCGTCCCTCTGAACAGCAGGTTGCAGTTTTTTGGGTCTTCTGCCCATACAAGGTAATGAGGGTAAGAAACCTGCCTTGCCGAGACACGCGTTAATGTCTTTTTTTGAGCGTTCATGTCTTTTTTGAGCCGTCAAGAATTTGACCTCTGGTGGTTCTCGCCACTTTTCTCGCGCGTGCTGGTGTACATCCGGGTCAGACTTCTTCGCAGCATGTATTTTTAATGCCGCTCGCTAATTCCGAGCTGGCAGGAATACGCGAGCGCAGGTGGAGAAGTGAAACCACGAGTTATTTAATAGCTGATAATTCCAGGGGAAGCGTAATCTTCTTTTGGCCTTTGTGGTAAGGACCTGCTGGAAGTGCAGCTCAACTCTGTTTTGTAATAGGATTAGTAGGGTTTGGATTGGGTTAATAATGCTGGGAATATTTGCTCATAGAACGTATTTCTTTATTTTTTTTTTTGATTCCTTGCTGTGCTTTTTACCTCCTTAGTTTAAATCTGGGCAAATCTGTGCTGGACACGTAAAGCCTGTCCGTCTCAGCACCGGTGCCTGTCAGGCTTCGGGGTGCTGTAGGGATGCTCAGCTTCTCAGGTCTCTTCTAATCTGGGGAGAGCAGCAGGGAGGGAGGGCTGGGACAGCGGGGAAGGCATAATGCAGCTTTGGATGCCAATTAATGCGATTAACAATCATTTAACCGTGGAAACAGTTAACTTTCAGAAGGCTGGGTGGGGTGAAGGAATTGTTTTAGTATTGGTGCGCTAAGGAAGGACCAGAAACAGCTTTAGTTTGGGTTTTTTTCTAACAAGGAAAGGACAGAAAGAAAAATCTGGTACAGTTTATCTGGATCTTGTGCAGAGGAGAGGTGGCAGCAAAATGCCAAGCCTCGTTAGGGCTGGGTCTGCCTGCAGACCCCCACCCCCTGGCCGTGGCTCCTGCCTTTCGCAGTGGATTGCCGCTTCGGGGGCGTATTTAATACTTCTCCGTGGGGGCTGCTCTGCCCCGCGCGGGAAGATAACCTGCGTTTCTACTGCTCCCTGAGCTTTCTCTTTCAGGATAACCCCAGCCTGGCTCCGCGTCTTCCCTGGCCCGTCCGCCCTGCTGTCAACAGAGCGATTCTGAGTAAGAAAGCCCTCTCAATAGGTGTCTTGGCGGGAAGCAGCGGAAGAGTTTGCCTTTGGCTTGTGATACTGTTGTGAATCGAAAGCAGGTTTAAAATTGCCAGTAACTACGTTTTTTTTTTTTTGGATTGAAATAGCATTTTAAGAGAAAATCCAACTCCTCTCTAACTGTTTTAAAATTCTGCAAATCCCTTTCTTCAGGGGTTTTCTGTGCATGTTTTCTTTTGTCACAGACCTGTGGACTGTGCTTTGTTTTGATGCTTTTCAGACTTCACCACTTGTTGAACCTCTTTTTTGTTCATAATATAAAAAGGCAAAATAATGTGAGGCAACTTGCCACTTTCTTATGTTTAATAATTTCTATTCTGGTATTCCTTCTGTAACAATACCTTCTGTTCTGTGCAGTTTAATGGATGCTTTCTTGCACGCTGCGGAAAATACATAGTTTTGAAACAAACGCCATGTGTTGCAGAAGGCGCTATGTCCCAGCAAACACCACAGTCAGGGCGTTACATGGTCTGCATTTTGTAAACGTAGAGGGCATAAAATATCCCCAAAACACGGTAAAACTGGGGAGAAGGAGCCCCTGAAATACTGGAGTTCACTGTTAGCTGTTGGGTCAAGCTGGGGAACTGAAGGATAAATGGCTCTGGAGGTTTTCGGAGCGGAGGACCTACCCATTGGGGTGAAGGTTTAAATCCTTAACCAGCGTGGCTCTCCTGCGAGCTGAAATCTCCGTGTCCTGCTTTCCACTGTGACCAAGAGCACGAGGTTTGGTGGTTACGGAGCAGGAATTCCCCTGTTGGCTCTTTGCAGCCTGGAAAGGCTGTGCCAGTATTCTCCACAGACCACTCCTTACGGTGCCGTGAGAAACCGGCAATTTATTGAATGGCTTTGAACTGTCCAACTTTGCAGTGGCACCTCCGGGCTTCAGGGTAAAGCGCTGAAATCTGAGCTTCCTACCTGATCGCTGCCGTGAGCTCATGACGACGTGGGTGAGGTTGGAAGGGAGCCGGAGGTACCTCGTGCCTGCTGAAAGCAGAGTTGCTCTGGTCCGTGCCTGCTGGGGTTTGAGTATCTCCAAGGATGGAAACATCCTTAGAGACAGGAGGTGGCAGGCTGTTGAAGCATTCTGTTGGATCTCGGAGAAGAGTCAGAGGACAGCTGTGAACTCGCTGCCGCTGCTCCGAGAGCAGCGTGGCCCAGGAGCTCGGCTGGCAGCGTTCCTGAGCAGGGCGTTTATCCCACAGTTCTGCTGAAATTGGGGTGAGATTGTGCAGAACAAGTGAAGAGGCACTTTGTAAACTGAAGGGTGCCTGTGCCGAGGTTCACAGCTCTGCTTCCAGCAGCGGAGGTGTTGGAATGTCTCCCCGCAGCACGTGGAGGCGTGCACACGCGCTGCCGGGGGAGAGCGCTTCGGAGCGACACGCTGGTGTTGCCTCTCCCGCCTCCCTTCTACCACCCCTGCGGGGATAGTAACCAGTGTCTTGGGCAGGAAGGAAAGGAGTGTGCATCTGTGTCGATATTCTCCCTTGCACAAACGCTCTTTGTCCGGGGAGGAGGAAACGGTGTTTCCTTTGCCGCCTTCCCTCCGTGGGAATCTGATTATTTATATAAAAGTAGTTAAAATTCCTGTAGTTCTGCCGTTGTTCTTGGCACTCCGTGTCCCTGGCGCTGCCTTTGCCCACGTGAACATGTGATGCTAAATCATAGAA
>NW_010272545.1:0-17308 GCF_000690775.1 Eurypyga helias
CCAGGTTTAGTTCTAAGGAGGCCTTAGCTTTCATTATTGCATCCTTACATCCTCTGGCAACATTCCTGTATCTCTCCCAAGTGGTCAGCCCCTTCTTCCATGTTCTATATACTTCTTTCTTCTGCTTAAGTTTATTCATTAGATCCCTGCTCATCCATGCAGATGTCCTAGCCCTCTTACTTGATTTCTTAGTCTTTGGGATGCTCCAGTCTTGAGCTTGAAGGAAATAGCGCTTGAATATCAACCAGCCCTCTTGGGTTCCCCTACCATGTAGAGCCCTGTCCCACAGGACTTCTCCAAGCAGGTCCTTGAAGAGGCCAAAGTTAGCCCTTCTGAAGTCTAAGGTAGTGATCCTGCTTGTGGCTCTGTGCCTACTGCATATGATCCTGAACTCCACCATCTCATGGTCACTATATCCAAGGCTGCCCCCACCTTCACATCCTCAACAAGTCCCTCCTTGTTTATCAGTACAAAGTCCAGCACTACTCCTTTCCTTGATGCAGAAGGTGGAGGAGCTGACAAGAAGTTATTATCAATGCAGTGGAGGAACCTCCTGGATCACGCGTGCCTGGCTGTGTAGCTTTTCCAGTACATGTCAGGGTAATTGAAATCCACCATGACAACTAGAGCCTGTGATTGTGAGGCTACTTCCAGCTGCCTGTAGAAGGCCTCATCAGCTTCCTCATCCTGATCAGGTGGCCTGTAGTAAACACCCACAACAGTGCCTCCCATATTAGTCTGCCCCTTAATCCTTACCCACAAGCTTTCAACTCACTCTTCATCCACCCCCAGGGAGAGCTCAATACATTCCAGTTGCTCTCCCACATAAAGAGCAACTCCACCACCTCACCTTGCTGACCTATCTTTCCTAAAAAGGACATAGCTATCCATGACAGCGTTCCAGTCCTGCGAGCTGTCCCACCATGTCTCAATAACTGCGATGAGATCATGGTCCTGAGACTGCACACAGATCTCTAGTTCCTCCTGCTTGTTCCCCATCCTGTGTGCACTAGTGTACAGGCATTTCAGAGAGGTGGCCAAGCATGCAGGTTTTCCTGGACAAGAGCAGAAGGTTATACCATTGTCATACACAGCCCCAAGATGGTCTGCATTTTTGTTATTGTCTTTGGTAGTAGCTAAGGAGCCTTGGTGCCAAGCCTGCTTGACCTGACTTACTCCCCAGATGGATGCACCCCCCATCTCACCTGAAACAGCAGATTGAATGGCCTTACCAGCACACCATCCCACAAGCACTGGCATGCTGCACACAGACTTCTCTCTGGCCAGTCCAGTCCTGTCCCCCTTCAGCCCTGAATCTAGTTTAAAGACCTTTCTATAAGCCCTGCCAATTCACATGAGAGGATCCTTTTTCCCCCTTTGAGACAGCTGAACCCCATCTGTTGCCAGTAGACCCAGTGCTGTGTAAACCATGTTGTGATCAAAAACCCCAAAAATTCTGTTGGTGGCACCAGCTTCTAAGCCATGTGTTAGTCAGATGTGTTTTCCTGTTCCTTTCGGTATACTTCCCTGCCACTGAAGGAATCGAGAAATATACTACCTGTGATCCCAGTCCTGCAACCAATATCCCTAATGATCTGAAGTCCTTTTTAGTCGCTTTTGGACTTTTCTCTGTAATCTCATCACTACCAGCTTGGATGAGCAAAAGTGGAGAGTAGTCTGAGGGCCACACCAGACCAGAGAGTTTCCCACTAGTATCCCTAACCCAGGCCCCAGGGAGAGAGCAGACTTCTCTGTGGGAAGGATCCAGTCAACATATCTCTCAGTTCCCCTCAGAATGGCATCACCTACCACAAGTACTTTCCTTTTTTTCCTTGACTGAACTAGTCCTAAGGTGTGAGGGTGAGTGACTCACTGTGGATGTCTTCCTGGATGGACCTTCCTTTCCATCCTTATTCACCTGGCCCTCAATTTCCAAAGCCCCATACCTGCTTCACAGCAGTAACTGGGGAGGCAAGGGAGGCTGGCAGGACATTTGCCTGCCTCCCTGAGGAGGGATCTGTTTCCATTTCCCCCCTCCCCGGGTTTCTTGGGTCCCCTCCTCTTACCTGGTGGCAAGAGGCTAGGGGATCCTGTGTTTCATGTGGATCCTGTTGCCTTTGCCTCAAGGGTGGGAGGGTCTGAGTCCACTGGTCTACCTCCCTCTCACACTCCCTTATAGTCCTCAGCCTTTCCACCTCCTCTTTCAGAGCAGCCACCAGGCTCAGCAGATCATTTACCTGCTCACAGCGAACACAGGTGCTGTCCCTGCAGTCCTCTATTCCCAGTGAAAGGCTCCAGCACTCCTTGCAGCCGGGGCCCTGGACACTGATATGTTTACATGGAACCTCTGTCTGGGTCACCACATTCCTTCTGCCACCAGCTTTTGGCCAGGTTGCAACCACAGCTGT
This sequence comes from Eurypyga helias, assembly GCF_000690775.1. NCBI lineage: Eukaryota > Metazoa > Chordata > Aves > Eurypygiformes > Eurypygidae > Eurypyga > Eurypyga helias. Next base: position 2,409 of record NW_010272545.1, read on the forward strand.
TCCCGCCTGTGTGACTAACCACTTGGACTTCCTTGGCACTCGCGGACAACTCACCACACCCGCTTTGTTCGACCGTGATGGGCGCGCAGGGATCGAAGACCCTGAGGGCCTTTAAATAGTCCGCTGAGGCTGCGACTCTGCCTACGCTTCGCCCGCCTCTCTCGCGAGAGATGCTGGCCCGATAAGTCGGGTTGGTCCGCTCACGACGTGCATCCCCGAACGGCGACGGGGATGGTCTGGCTCCGGAGGCTGATCCCAGTGGCTGATCCCAGTGACTGATCACCTCCAGAATACTTGGAAACGGTGCTCATTACTCCCTCATCAGCTTTCTGCTGCAGGAGCAGAGCTGGTCCTAGTGTGGAAAATGTATGGATCACATTACGTGGAATTGCATCTAAGTGCACACAGGCTGGATGGGGATCACCTGACCAGTCTTATACAGACTTGGGGCTTAGGTAACAAAGAAGTTAGAGATTTCAAACCTTACATGTCAACTACCAAATGATGTTTGGTAAGTCTGAAAATCACTAATAGCCTAAATTCTTACCCTTTTTTTTCCCCCCCCCAGCAATCTGTTAAACTTCTCGATAACAAACACTTTTCCTTACTTCCCTCAGTATCACTGATGTGTCTGAGGAATAACATCTATGAAAGATCTTGTGAAGTATGTTAGCTGCAAACAGTACTTCCTAAGTGAAAACTTTTATGGCTTTGAACACGGGAACAGAAGGCTCATGTGACAACTCAGCTTGATTCGTAATTAATAAATCCACAGGTCACTCAGCAAGAGTTCCTGCTGCAAAGGATTGTTCTTTCAAATACTAGGACAGGAGCTGACTCCAGCAAGGTTGAGGCTGATGGCCAGCTAATTTGGGTAGCACATGATGCTGAGCATCTGCTCCAAAGCAGATGCTAAAGCTTCTTTCTCTTGCAGACACACTTTTCCCTTCTGTCTGTGGAGGTTCTAGTAGATGGTGCAAATAGAAACAGCAGGGGCATACTGGAGAAACCTTGATGCTCCTATTTATATCTGTTCCACATAGCTCAAGTTCATAATTTCACCAAAATACTAAGAATCTCTCTCAAAGGACATCAATATGTGTGCTCCACTTCAGACAAGTGGCCTGATTTTTGGGAGCTTGGTCACCACAATGGGACAGCTGACCACTCAGAAACTCTTCAAAACAAGCCAAGATGAATAAACATTGTTCAGGATGAATCCCGTTAGTCATGCATGCTTTAAGAGTGCCTTCATCCAAAATACTTTAAAAATCTGAAAAGGCTGCAAATCTGCTGACCATAGTTATTCAGTGATATCTCTAGGAGCTTTGTGGCAAGAAAGCCAGCAGCTTTCTGGCAGCTTGTCTGCTAAATCTTCATTTTGGCATGAAATTTGTTTACAAGACAAGAGATAACATCCTTCGATAGTTTTTCCCTGAATAGCTCCTAACTCTTTCCACTGAAATTTTAATTGAAAGCTATGATAATGAATCAAAATCCGGTTAGAAAAAAATAACTCAATGGGCAGCATATAATAGAGATAAATCTTATGCAAATTAATTCACATTCAGATATCATATATGAAAATAATTTTAGTATGCTCTTTAGTAAAAATGAAATTATTCAGTCTAAAGGTAGAGAGCTTATATGTTTGTGTGTAGATTGATAGATAAATGTAAATGTTAATGCTAAAGAAACCAAGGATACATGGTTTTAATCTTTTGAGTGTTGAGAGGCTATTTTTTCATGTTATATTTTTCCTACTTTTCCCATAAATGTTTTCATTTGATCTAAATTGACCTCCCAGAACAGGGGCCAAGCATCAATTCCATGCTGTGGACATCTGTACCTAAAAAAAATGAACTGAAAAGACCAAAGTTGCTTCACATACACCAATTAACTATCACGAATGAAGAATTTTGAGTCACTACAAGCAGCAGCTAGTTTTGAACTTAGAGGTGAAAGTATCCATACTACAAAGCTCAAAAATGTCAGGGGTTTATATTAACATCTGACTCACTCAAAATAGATTATTTCTGGTTTTGAGGAACAGAAGAAATCATTGCCCTCTGGTGGCCACCATGGCATTTTTTAAGCATTATGAACTCAAATTTTAAGCAAGGTATATAGGGAAAATAACCCACTCTCAAATACGTAGAATGAAAAATCTTAAAGAAGACTACTTTTTATTGATATTGATGTAAACAGGAGAAAAGTACGGTCCTGTCTTCCATAGTTTCAGGATACAGACTCTAATTAAATTCTTAATCTAGATTCAGTTTTCTTCCCCCTCCAAGAATTTTATTCAGTTCAAATTCAGTTTGATTTGTATGAACATCCATGAAATCCATGTTCTACCTGCCTTTATTCAATGGCAGGAGCAAAGCATGTTTTCAGCACCTAATCACCTCTATCAACAATAGTTTTCATGTCAAGGTAAGACATAACTGTATTTGTCTCTGAGAGTGCTGATTTTTTTCTAGACAGCCACCTGTGGATGGACGTGAAGTATGGACTCCAGCAATGCAACCAACCTAGCAACAGTTCTTGTACAGGGAATAGCCAGGCAGATATTTCTCCCAGTCCATCCACAGGCAAGGGCCAATTACACTACTGGTGCCTGTGATGCCATGGTAAGAAAAGAGGTTTGTTGTGCTATGGGATGAGAGGGAAATACAGCCATTGCACTCAGCCAAGGACTTATGCACCCATTGCACATGTGCCATTATGAGCGCATCCAGAAAGGACGCTGCCTCCTGACACACAGACTGTGCCAACATGCATGCTCTGCCTCTGTGTCAGCAAAGAGTGATGCAAACAGTATATCACAGCTCACTGCTGACCACGGTCTTATATACCAGAAGGCTTAAACGCTAGTAAGAGGCCCATGATCTTCACCAAGCATCTGTTGACACCCTGGTTGCTCATCATTTGCTTTGGCAAGACAGACTTTTTAGGTCAGCTCCTTGCTTCAAAGTCACGACTGCTCTGTAGACTGTGCTGAAAACACAGCACAGGAGATGGAATGATCTGATCCTCTCACGCTTCTTTTCTCACAGCCCATCTTCGTAAGTCCCACTACGGCTAAGTACACCTCTGGAGGTCAGTGCAGAACATGCAGCCATGTACCACCTTTTTACATCCCTAATGCTCCAGGCAGTGAACCAACGCTCCTGGACCTAGAAAGCTCCGAGGGAATCTGTATCCAAGAGTTAACTTATTGACATAAACCTACATTCACGGGGGAATTTAAAGGAATCCTGCTCAGAGGCTGGTTTAGCCCAGTAATTTTCTCGGGAATTAATACTGTCATTTCATTACTTTTTCTCTTAACTTTATTCCATCACCGTAATTACAGATTCTTATCACTATTTTAAGCAAAGAATAGAAACGATAGCTGAGCAAAACCACTTTGCAAGTAAAGAAGGTAAAAAAAAAAAAAAAGAAAAAAAAAATCCAGGCCAAGACAAAGCAAACACAGAAAATGGATCATCTAGGAAGCTGCCTATGTTAGAAAGGGGTCAAATAAAGCCAGACAGAGTTAAGGTTATGGTTTTGCCAGTCTATCAGATGGCTTTATCGACTTCTTAAGGAAGATAGAAACAGGGTGGAGAATTCCTTCCTGAAAGGAAGATCTTTATCCTCCAGCCTTAATTCTTATTCACATAAGCAGTTACTGATTTATGTCAGAACACACTTTGTGTTGCACAACTGACTTCTGTGTTTGCACCAACTGTAAACTCAAGCTGTTCTTACCACCTGTGTAAACATAGCTGCTTTTTAACTAAAAAATTCTTATACCAAAACTTGGTCATTTTATCTAAGCCCAAGTATCCCAGCATTAATCTTCATGTACTGCACCAATTAAAGATGTGAAGGATTGGCCTGTGGCTTGTTTTTGTCCAAGTCTTTTTAAAATGTGAAATGCTTTGATAGGATCTTTATTTCTCAAAATGTGATTACCTTTTTAAAGAACAATGACAAAGGCTAACAATAAAAGCAGAATGACAGAATTGGTTAAATTATATGAACATCATGTTGCCTACAACAAATGAATAATCTTTTCTTCTGAGCATTGGCTGAAATATGACAATTTTTATCTCATAGTGCTATTCATTTCATTAGAGAAGGATAAGCTTATTGCACTTTAAAGAGGAGTTTTTAATCTTACAGCTGCACAACTCAGATTGTTTTCTTCTGTCTTTCTCAGCAATTGAATAGGCTTCATTCTAGCTATGCCAACTAAGTACTGAGTGCAAGCAACATTTCTATTGATTATGGTGCATAAAACAGTAATCAAGTGCTTCAGGATCTGATCCAGTATCTGGGGTTTCTCAAATATTGACGTTGGAGTAGATGTTATGGACTAGTTGTCAAATCACCAGTGTTTCTACCAATATTGTTGCAGATTTTAAAACTATTTCCTCTAATTGTCATGAAATTCAGAAATGAATAAACAATTACTCCAAATTTAAGGGAGCCATGTTTATCATCCAAAAATGGGACCAGTGTCTCTCGATTAAATATTGCACACAGCAGATATGTGCAGGCAGAGATCATTGTGAGGAACTCCAGCGTTTATCTTTTTTCCCAAATACAGTAAACTTTTTTATATAAATGCAATTAATTTTTAAATATTTTCTGTATTCTCATAAGTATTTGTAACAATCTTTCTTTTGTGAGCTGGTCCTGCATGGGCATGCTTCTTATAGTAACATTACCAGGGCTTAAAATGCCCATAAAATTATGATTGTGATCTCATCTGTCTCATGAAAGTTTTGCTCTGGGAATTTCTTTGGCAACTAGCCTTAAATGTTTACTTTATGGTAAAAAGTAGTGCATTCTTCTTTAAAACTGTGTGAGATGCTTGTGCTAGCAAAGACTCAGCAGAACAGAACTGCACACATCAGCAAGACCATGAGCATTTCATCAGGAAAATCTCCCAGGGAAACAAGAATTTCATCTGGAGCAGCAAAGGCAAGATGGGGCATTAGTAAGGGGATGTGTGCTGGCGTGACTGAGACTGGCCACGGCTGGAGGGTCTGGGGGTGGCACAACCAAAGCCCTTGCAGCTGCACGAGTACCGGCTGGCCGAGTTTATCTCGGGCAACCCTCTCTTTCTGAATATATTACAACAAAGGCAGGGTTCAGGAGGTTCATGAGGCCAGATGGTTTACCCCTCCATTTAAATGGATTTTCTTAAATACTGTACATCACAAACAGATGCTGTTACACCCAAAGATACTTTGTTTTAAGACTAACTCATAAGGACTCCTAAGGCGTTCCCATAGGATTGTTTTTGAATTCAAATAATGAGCAAATTTTCAGAGCAGCCTGGTACTTTTTAACAGCAAATACTCCTCTAACAGCAGTCCTGAGTCCATTTCACAATGATGTGTGCAGATACAGCACGTGCCAGTGTGTACTCTCACAGGTAGCTGTTATGTTATTTAGCATAGAAGAGGTTTGTGGTTTAGGCTATCTGCTTATGGATGGCATCTCTTCTCTCTAAATTCAGAAGTTCACTTACAGGTGCCTCAAAATGAGCCCCTTATAGCCAGACCTATGGTGCCTCAGATGAAGACAATCCAGCTGCTTGCACGTGGTTTGCCTATGATGCCAACACCACAGAAAAGCAAAACACAATATTTGATATGGAAAAGTTTAAAAGAGCACAGTTTCAGTGAATGGTATAGTGATGTTTTAGAATCCAAGGCTTGAGTGTCATCTCCATAATTCTTTGAAAATGTACTCCTGCTTATGAGCCAAAGCTATGTAAATTGCTGGGTAAGATTCCTCAAAGAATTGAGAGTTAAGATTTCTTCCTTCCTTTCCTGGAATTTGTTGGGATCAATAGAAAGGTTTCTGTTCACAGCCCTCCTTTTACTTGAGCTTTTTTCATTACATGCAGAGACTACAGCCACTCTGATTAGGAAACTTAAAAAGCTTAGACATTAGCTGCTTAAGAATTAACTTCTTAAGATTTAACTTCTTAAAACCATATAAATTTAGATCCTCTCTGCTGTGACATTAGCCCAACAATTCAAGCAAATACATGCCCAGATTAAAAAAAAAGGACAAAATTCATGCAATTCATAAGGTAATTATGCATCTGCCAGATACTCAGAACTGTACTTCCTACTCTCTTTCTTTAATCTTAAGAACAGAATACTCATTTATATCCAGTTAGAGCTTTACTAGCAAGGTGAACAACCTCAGAACAAAGCTGATCAACTATGAGTCTGGATTCCAGACTTCATGTTTCAACCACATGTCTCTTCTCTGGATCATTAAACCAACAGAAGTGCAGAGTCAACAGTCCCTTTTTTCCCCCTATCATCCCTTTCAATTGTTTTCTCTGACCTACTACTGACATGTATATACCTTCTGTATAAAATGAATCGGACTCTTCTGTGTGACTGACAATGAGCAAAAGCCCAGTGCACATTTAAAGACTTTAAAATGATAAATAAATTAGCCCATCCATGTCATGCTTTTTCAGATGCACTAAAACATATTAAAAGAACTTTTCATTGAAATGCTGATATTTTGGCTCACTGTCATATCCTTTTGAATGCATTTTCATTACTGAAAACAGAATCATAAAATTTTGCTTTTGGATCTAATGCTCTCAGACCTGAAATCCCTAAGTCCAAGATGTGAAGGACATGCCTGAGTGTGATTGAATTCAAACTTGCTAAACACTGAAAGGGGTGCCCAAACTGAACAAGAGAAGCAGGATAGAGTAACAGGGTCAAATTCTGTCCTCAGGATTGCCTGTACCATCCCCCATGACTTCAACAGATGTATTATATTGAACTGTGAGACTTGGATAAATTAAAAACAAAAAGAGCTATTATCTAAGCAGATCATATATCAATAAAAAGTATTATTATTACTATTACTATCCACTCCATCCATCTGTCAGGACAGGATTATCTTTTAAAAGGGCATTTTCTGGCACTTTGCTCAGTCCAGGTTTAGATGTCGCATGAGATATGACATATTCTTTTCTCAGGAGGCCAGTTTGTCTCTGAAAATATTGCAGCCATAAAAAAGATAGTCAAGGTCAATGATTATTTACTTCATTTCATTTAATTACTTGTTATAAATTCTAAGACCACCCTAAATCATTCAGAATTATTTATCTTCAAATATACAGTGCATGAAATCTTATCTTCCCTACTGATAAATCAAGGGACCCAAACTCTCACCCCATCATATGGATTCTGTAACAGGCCTTCTCAGAATTACTACTGCATCCAACTGAGTTAAACATAGCCTGAAATTACTGGCTTCTTTGAAACCCAGGATTCAGGGCTATTAACTGTCGTGAAATTTCATTTTAAGTTGATCTGCCTTCTGTTTCTATGACTGCTCCTGTTTCCTAACTGGAGCTTTCGTATGTGTGAGTCTCCTGGGAGGACAATGTACCTGGAAGGACAGGCAGCCTTACTGTTGAAACAGGACCAGAAAAGGAGCCATTACATTCCACTGAGTTCTTTGATGCTGTTCAGTCCCATGTTGCACAGACAGCTTTTGTTCTTTTCCCACACCACAATCACACATCAGATTTGCTTTTTGTTCCATCCTTGTATCTTCCAAGATAGCAAATCTTGTCTTTTTTTTTTTTTTTTGCATTGCAAAGAATATTAGTACATTTCCATGAAGTGTGATAAAAAAACTCAAGGATGAAGCCTAATTTTCCTAATTTTCTGAGAAAAGTTGGGCAAGTGTTTTGCTTCTCTTTCTTGTTCCTTTGTTCTGTTATAATTTTGAGTTTCCAATTCCATCTTTGGAATTTCCTCCTACCTTTTAATTTTCTTTTATTCTCACTTAGTCTTTAAATATATCTTCCACTTCCTCTTCTCCTCTTCCTTACTATCATCTCTGAATGTCATCAGTCACTGTCAGTCTTCTCTCCCAGATCATTTTGTGTAGGAAAGGGTTTAATAATAATCTCTCTTGCATCCTGTTAGACAACTCCCCCTAATTTATTACCTAGACATTTATTATTACCTTTCACTTGTGGTCCAGTTACTAAATTCTCATGTCAGAAGACAATTTGGATTTCACGAGACATTGTAAAAAGGCCTTACTAATACCTAGCTTCATTGTCAGGGACTACAGTTGTGCCAAGATCAACATCTGCCTTTGTGAAGCTGTCACTACAAGGCTTCTTAAACTTTACAGACCGTTAAATAGTTTCTTAGGTCTTTATGGTGGAAATTTCAGATGTGCTGCACACTTGGGATACAATAGTCTTCACTGGAAGACTCAGCAGGGAGGAGATAGAAAGATTGTCCCATTTGGGCGTGCATATGGGTTTCCCAGCAGCTTCCTAAAGGCTGGGAGAGAGCTGTCTAACCTAGACATAAATATTTCTTTCGTTCAGGACACACACAGTGTCCTTCCTTTTGCTTACCAAGAGTTCTGCCATTATGTGACACAAGGGATGCTCAAACACAGTCCAAAGCCTGGACTGATATTATGCCAGTTCCTCTTACTTAATAGTCCTTTTACAGCTTTTGGAATAAATATAACAAGGCTAGGGACAGCCTCATCCTGGCATACACTCATCTGTGTGGTAGAAATGTCAGCAAGTCCCATGGTACAGTTTTGGCTTCTGTCAACAGCTACCACCCCAGAGTATGTCCAGACTTAACGTGGGGAATAACCTGGTGCAGGTACTGGCCATTCTGGGCAGGATTATACCTTTGCTACACAGCTGTGAGCTCCTGGCAGAAAAGCCAAAAAATAAAAACCTAAAGGCTGAAAACCAGAGCCAAAATAGTCTGAACCAAGTTTGTCCATATTTTACAAGGAACAAGATCATTGTCTCATTCACCATCAGCATACCTGCTTAATACCTGATCTCCAGAGGTCTATGACATTATTTGCTGATTAAACGGAATGAAAAGTTGACAGATCTGACCTACTGAAGGTAGGGATGGACATGACTTGTGGAATTTCCTTACCTGTTGCTCTGCCAGTGTAAAGACTTATAGTAATATGCATGTATCTTTTGTGACCTAATAAGCTCCTATAAGGAGATATACCTCTGGTCTTTTTTTCACCTCAGTGTTCAAATCTTCCAAATAGTAATTTCTTCTTGTATTTTCCTCTCTCAATCATTGTTTAACTGATATACATATTTAGCTCTTTAAATCTTTTCTTACAGGGATTTCTTCACAAGCCACCTTAATTTCTGTGGTTCACCTTTGAAATGTTGCTCTCATTTGTCAATATAGTAAGAAAAATAAATGGGTGAAAAGTCACACAGAAGTTTGACATAAACTGCTGTCTCCTTCCTCTGTGTTTTCATCCTTTCATGAAAGCATACTGAAATCACACTGACCTTTTCTATAGCTTTATCACATAGCACACTTGTATTTAATTTGCTGTCCTTACTGGATAGTAATTGCAGTTATCACTCTTCCCTGGTGTGGGTTTTTATTATTTTTTTTTCTGTGCTGGAGCTGGGTAATGACTTTTGTTTTCTGGAGTGTCTGGTGCCATCCCAGTTGCTAGTGGTCTTTATAAGCTGTCAGGTGCTCAGAGAGTTTCAGTGATTAAGCATCATCTGGAATGATTGATTTGCCTTTGTTTATATTTTCCAAGTATTCCCGAATCTGTATTTTATCAATAGCTGTTGTTCCACGATCTCAATTGTCTTCTAATTACCTAGCCTTCCTTTTCTTTCCGTTTCTTGTTAAAGGCAATATTAGAGGAGGCCTTCAATCCCCTGGCTATTTTTAAGTCACATTTAATTTTATCTGCTTCTTATTTATTTTTTAGCTCTTTTTCTTTCTAATCTAGTTTTCAAGTTAGGTTACTTTCTTCTGGAATGCCTTGTATGACTCTGAGTCATTTCTTAGATTCAAACTGCAGAGCTACTTCTACCATTTCTCTACTTTTTCCTCTTTAAATCTTTTTTGAGGATCTCACCAATTTGAAAACTGGAAGCAATGATGCTATTTGGAAGGAATACACTCCTTGCTCTACTTCTCATGTGTGAAGGTCCACCAGCTTATCTTTCAATGCCATCTCAAAGGCTTTCCCTTCTCCACCTTGTCAACCACTGATCCAGCCAATAGCCTCTTTTTATTTCACCTTTTACTTACTGTTTTTCAGTACTCTCTGTCTCCACTGTAGGCTTTTGGGCTACTGCCATCACAGTGTTGGCAAGGGTAAAGGTAATAATGATGCTACTGCAATTTAATGTAGCGCCAAAATGGATTTGAGGGATTTGTATAAGTACCACATACTATTATTCCCTATCCTATTTGTACAATAGCTTGATCCAAGCCAAAGAACACTTGCTTTCAGCATACCTTCTCATTGACTTTGGGTTGGTGTCTGTCAGCAAACATGACTGTTTTAAAAAAAAAAAAGCTTTAAGAACAACTTCATTTGTGAAATTTGGTAAACCAGCCGTTGGAGTAATGTACAAGGTTTAAGGTAATCAAGAGATCGTTTACAGGAAAGGATCTCCTATGGGTGTAAGTCCTTTTCCATTTGATTAGGGAGGGAAGCATAGCTGGTTTATCTGTCTGAGACAGAGACAAACCAGGGAAAGGACCAGCCTCTGCATAAAGTAGAGCTTGTGGAGTCCTGTCATGCTGCTAGCTTGGAGACAAATTCTTGTGACAAGAAGAGGCCCAGACAGTCCAGTGAATAACATTTCTCGATGAAATGATAAACATGGTACAGTAATAACCTCACAGTATCTCTGAATGCTGTGGGATATTGAACCTGCTTTTCTGCTTAGCAGAGATAAATCTATTTTCAGAAACATACTCTTTAAGGAAAAAAAATTACTCATGTCAAAGCAGTCAGTAACTTTAATTTCTGAGCAATGCCATTTCACTAGCTGAAGGATCACAGTGACATTCCTCCCATTGATATTGGGACCAGAATATTATCACTTTTATTATTACTATCAGACAGAAGTAAACCAAAAATAATCCTCTGGTTTCTAAGATGTGTGGATTTTAATTTGCTCCCTCTCTCTTTACTGCTATAGCTATGTCACCATTTCCATCTTCTCTTTCTTCTGTTTATTTGAGTCTACCTTGCCCAGAAAATACAGACCAAATCCTTCAGCATGGTCCTGTGACAGTCACCCTTTCCTACCAGCTGCCAGTCAGAGAGTGAGTGGTATCAGCTAGAATTTCAATGCTGGACTCATCGGTTAGCTGAAATCCTTATGAATTCCCATTCCTTTAAAAGAGAGGCAGCATCTTTGGCTTATGCCCTTTCCTAAGCCATCACATGAACAGTAAGGCTGAAAGGAGATGAAAGCAAGTACTTTCAAACTCCTTTTACATGTTCTGAATACCTGAGGCTCCCACACTATTTCCAGACCAGCCAGCCCCTTATAGCATAACCCTTGGCAATGACAGAGCATTCCCAGACACGCCAAATGACCTTACTGAATCAACCTGTAGGTGCAACTTTCTAGGGACATTACAGAGCAAGCAGTGAGATCAGAAGGGATGTTAAAAGTACCTGAGGATATTGCCAAGTAGTAGATATTTTCTGGCTACCAATGTGTCTGCTTATTAAAATGACTCCAAACCTTTGCCAGTGATAGTCCCCATGAACTGCAGTATCCCTCAAATTAGCTTACAAATTTGACTCAAGAGCACTGAAACCATCCATTCAGAGTTATTCACAAGTAAACGAGCACCATTATTTGAAGTAAATACAAAGGGCCTTCAAGTGGTCTGTCTCACTACTGGCCTGTGGAAAATCTGATTTCATTGCTTCATTCTTAATTCTTAATTTTGGTACACATTACTTGCAGGTCAAATGCTCTAAAACCAATGTTTTCTGAACTTTTCTGATGTTTTCTGTTAAAGCCTATTGACAACTTGGCCCAAGCAGTTGCTATCAGATAACAGAGCACTCTGGACTGAGAATACCTGAATGAATTTTTTGCAGGCACTCAGCAGCTCAGGTAGTCTATCAAACTGGGTGATTCAAAAGCTATTTTTACCTTAATGGATCTGTTTTAAATGCGCACAGCCAAGGTCAGCACATTAAGATTAATTTCTAATGTTCATGGAAGGAGAAAATATTTTTGGAACTTAACTTTTGCCCTCAGGCATCAGAAGATGCAGTTCCTCTTTATTAACTAATCCAGGAATATTTGAAAGGATACAAGGATACTGGTTTCCCATTCTACCAGGACACTCAAAGAAAAGATTTTAAGGGAAAAAAAAAGAAAATGTGTTGTAAGAAAACAACACATGTATTAGCTGAAAAAGCACAAATGTTTTTGTACTTAGAGTGTGATTCCAGTGATTACTTAGCCTGACGCGTAGGATACACACTTTCCTAAATTCCAGCTTCATACCAAATCACCCACAGAAGCCTCTGCAGTTCCTCTTTACAGTAGCACATGACCATACTGGGTCAAACCAGTGGTCTGTCTTTGGCAGTGGGCAGTAACAAATGCCTCAGGAAAGAGCATGATAAACAGCAGATTTGTCTTTTCATCGTAAGAAATGGTCTCAGACTAAGCTATTATAGGGAATAAAGAGGGGGTTTTGCAAGATCCATTGATGACTTTAAACACCAATATTGAGGACAGGACTTAGCCAAAAAAAGAAATGTCCACTTTACCCTCTTGAGACCAAAACCTCATGGAGAGCAAATTCATACATATGCCAGTAAAGGTCACTACCTAAGCTCTACCTAATTGTGCAAGTAAACTTTCCTTTCATAAAACCCTGATCTGTTCTTCTTACGTATATCTCAAGCAATTACTTATTTGCAATACCTTAACTGTACTACCTTCATCACGGAGTGGACATTTACTTCTTTCAATACAATTACTGTAACCAGTAAGTTAATGTAAGCTCATAACAGAGATGCCATCATTACACAGATTTATGAGAAGAGCACTAAACATAAAATTGAGGTAATTGCCTGTGTGCTGCCAGGCTATTTTGCCAGTTAATATAAATAATATCATTCTCAGCATGAGCCACCAGAAGGACATCATCCTTAAAACTAATTCCTCACCTGCCACTGTCAGAAATTTTCACTATAAACTTGATGAAGAATGTGTTGCTAAGTGTTGCTGACAATCATATATTACCAGGGAAAGGTGGTTACCTTGAGCACCCCAAACAATCTGTTGTTTTGGTATGTTACCACATAAAATTGATTTAATGCCACAATTTTCCATTTCTCTCTAGAGCACAGGCTGCTAATTTATTAGTCACGTATATTGAAATTTCTCCTTTTTCCATTCATGTATAAATTTCCATAAGAAAACTGAGCAGACAGTATTGTGCTTGCTTTATTTTTAAAACTTGGAAGAATAAATCACATATGAAGTTCTGCTACTCACGCTACTGAAATGGGTCCTACAAAGCGAGCAAAAGTTAAGAGCCATACAGAAGATTTGAGTCAGGAAATGTTGGTATGCAGGAAAAGAAACTTACGTGTTTTCTTGTTCTATGTCTGCAAATAAAATTTAAACATAAATACCAAGAAGGATGAAGTAGAAGGGGTTTGGTTTGAGGGGGTTTTTTTGCTCTTTCTTAATAAACAATGATTTAGTTGATTTGAATGGCTGCTACAGAATGTATTTGAATTTTTATTCAAATTCAATTCCTATCTGTTATTTTTTTCAATAAAAAAAAACAACTGCATGTCTTAGATGGTGAGGCTAGATATTTTGGATGGCCCACACTTGCACAAGAGCAAAAACAGATCCCCCAGCACTCTGGAATGCTCATCTGTGACCGATCTCTTCACCCACAGTTTATCAGAGGTCTTTATGAGTCCACCAAATCTCACCATAAAGTGTAAACCTTGTAACTGAACAAAAAGGATTTACAAGCCCGTCATACACCAGTGCCTCTGAGTTTTCTGAAATACAGGGTGATGGCCTGAACAGGATCTCTGGATCGCTCTCATGCTTCCAGTTGCAGTGCAGCCTGTATATTAGCATTTATAGATGAACTTACCTCATGTACTTTTAAAAAGCAATATTGAGGCATACTACAGGTATAGCAGAGAAAGATCTCAAAGAGCTGAAAAAGTAATAAGTATGATGGCAAATTACTCCATGCTTGATTGCTCTGCAGCCAATTCCAGAGTGGTGCAAAGTACTTTAAAACCCAACAGCTTTTAGGAAAATAACTAAAGAATAATGAATAGACTCTGTTAAAGCTAGGGATTCCCAAAGCAAATTTTGTTTGTTCCAATAAAATTCATGGTGCTAGAAAAAGTCAGATATTATTATCTTACAGGGAATGGACTAAGACAGCAACATTAATATCGTTCCTTCCCTTGTAAAAGAAAGTTGCGGAGGGACCACGATTTTTGCAAACAATCTTCTATCTACCCATCACACTGCATACACCAGAAACCTTCCAGGTGAAATAATAGTCAGAGAAGATGTTAATAGCCTTTTCAAGAATTATGCTATACTTGAATATATCCAATAAATGTGGAAAATTTTGGGGCAACTAACTTTCTGAAAACTAGTACACCTGCTCAAGACAGCAGAGAATATGTGGTGAAGGAAACATTAAGCATGGGAGTTTGTATCTCATTATTCCATGCCATCCTTTATAATACTATGTTTGGTTATAAACAAGCACATTTTGTGTGTGTTTGGGGAAATGGAGTGCTTCCAGCCTGAAAAGACATTTCAAGTGCAAGAAGCTGAGACTTTATCTATCTAAAAGTCAAGCAGCAGAGATAGATTTCAGGTGATGAATGCTTTCCAGCCAATTAATCTTTTAAACAGTCCTCTGGCTCAGGACCCTGCAGGCCACAATGTTGCAGTAGTAAGTTAGTATTGCTTGTGTGGTGGTTCCAGGCTAAAAGAGCCTGGAACAGACACATCTTCGGTTCTCAGGATCCTGCTGGAATAA
>NW_010272545.1:17458-42316 GCF_000690775.1 Eurypyga helias
ACCTTGTATTTGTTACTGATCATTACAGTCAAAGCACAAACTAAGCAGTAGCTGTTTCTCTAATATCTCATGATAAATCATCAAGGTTTTGATCAGGATCCCTACAGGCCAATTTTAGCAGCAACTTCTGATAAAGTATGTGCTCAATTATTTTTGCATTTAGTTGTAGAGCCAGGATTTTATACTGCACCATACAGAACATGAATAAACTTGACCCATGAATCCCATTTCTTTTGGCTCGGTGTGTATATCTTGAAATGTCTTGGATGACTGAGCTAACAGGGAAACAATAGATTCAAATGACACAGCTGGTATCAGCTGCTGAGCTGATGGCAGGAATGTAAGATAGCACAACAGAACACACAGTACAGAGTAAAGAGCACCTTTGCATGAAGAGTGTGTTGAACAGAGGACAAGGCGGCTCAGACAGTACATCTGTAGCTTAACCACAAGGCTGTCCCCTAAGGCAACTGCAAAACGCCAGCACAAGGGCCTGAGGAGCCTGCCAATGAGGCAAATGCGCCTGATGCAGGAGTGTGTTTTTTCTGGGGTTTAAGAACAAACAAAGGAAAGAAGAAAAATGAAAAATGCAGTGCAATATAGTAAAAGACAACACATTTTCATGATCCTGCTGTTAGGGGGTGAAGAATAACTGTTAGTCAGCCTGCTATAA
Organism: Eurypyga helias; assembly: GCF_000690775.1. Lineage (NCBI taxonomy): Eukaryota > Metazoa > Chordata > Aves > Eurypygiformes > Eurypygidae > Eurypyga > Eurypyga helias. Next base: position 18,132 of record NW_010272545.1, read on the forward strand.
AATAAGCTTGTTTGTTTGGGTTCTTTTAAATAATGACAGTATAATTTAAAAAACCTGAACTTTCAGTATCTAATTTCTTCATTAAAACTTGAGAAGAGAGAGACATTGATAAATGAGATTGCAAACTACTGTGCATGCGGAAGAGCAAGTTACACAGATGATATAACAGCTAGCACTTATCATGGTTATTATCATCCTGAAAAGAAATGCTTGAGCTTGGAGCTTCTGTAGATTAACAATACAACTGGCAGAGCGTACGATCAGAAATACCCCCAAAAAAAGAGACAAGAAACATATCTCCCCCTCCACTTTCCTTGGAGAGAACTGCAACATTACAGACTGCTTCTAATGATTTTCAGAGCCTGTCTGTTCGCTGCACTCTCGAGCAGAAGTGAAGTACTTGTTTGTTGAACTCTCCGACCCCATTCTCCCAGTTGCTTTGCTAAAGAGACCACGCAACCTTGCTGTAATTTGTCTGTAGGTTTCCTCCCCTGACACAGTCTTATTTCCTTGCCTTTCGCAGGCAGTTCTCTCACCCTTTCTCCACGTTGCTCGCCTCTCTGAGAGGCCATCAGAGAGCTCCTGGCAAATACAGAGATTTCGGCTCCCGCTATCGTACTCTGTTTATGCCTCACATATATTCCAAGAAAAGCTAAGAAACAAGCTGGATAGTTAAAAAGGTTCAAGGAAAACTGGATGCAACAACTGCCCAGTTTCTGGCTCCTAATCAGAAGAGGAGTGCCTGGAGGGGCTGTAGAGGAGCACTGCCAGCTTGGGAAGGAAACCTTTCCCTCGCGGATGCAGGCATTGGCATAAGAACAATATCAGCAGTTGTTAGCGGAGAAGGACTTTTCCCCATGAATCCTCCTTCCCATCCCTGAGAATAAGCTTACCCAGATAAACCCCAAGATACCACTGGTGTCAATGTAAGGAGCTGAAATTAAATATATATATATATATTTATGATGATCTTATCAAATAAGGTAAAGTTAGCTCTGTACCTCACAGAATGACTTGTGGCACTGAGATTTACAAAAGTCAATGCTGTTAACTTTACAACTCAAAACCTTACTAAAAAGATTATCAGATTTATCTGTAAGACCTATTTTTCATCCTCCATGTGGGCTGGCATTACTGATACTTTCATTGTATATTAGCACCATTTTATATCAGCTATTGCATTATTTTGCCACTGGCAGGGACTGGTTGCGAGAAATGCTGGGTTTTTTTCACCCCCTTTTCAAAATATTGGCTTATTCTAGTTCTCAGATTTCCCTGGCAGTGTTCATGGAGTAAAGCACTGCTTAGCAGGAGGGATAAGGCAGACACAGAGTCTAAGGGGTAATGCTGACAACAGGAAATAAAAATCAATTTTACAATCCACATAATATTAGCAACCCCACTGCCTTCTTGTTACTGGGGTAAGACACAGATGTGGAAGATCCCAGGTGGGATTCTGAGTGCCCACCTTGCTCCCATGCTCATCTCTGCAGCTGTGCCTAGCAAGTACAGCACCCATCTGCTAGTCTGTCTCAGGGATGTCTCACCCAGCATGCCCAGCCTCATTCCTCTTATTCTGCTTCTCTTCCTAGCAGGATCTCAAACCACCAGCTCTCTGAGGCTTCAGCCTTTTTATTCCATTTTCTAATTCAGATTACATTGAATATTAACACACAGTATAAATAAGTGAAAAGGGCTGATGCTATTTAAGTCCTATATATTAATCTGGGCCTACAGGGAAGCTGGGAGGGGACTTTGTACAAGGGTCTGTAGTGACAGGACAAGGGGTAACGGGTTTAAATTGGAAGTGGGGAGGTTTAGATTAGATATCAGGAAGAAATTCTTCACGGAGAGGGTGGTGAGGCACTGGAACAGGTTGCCCAGAGAAGCTGTGGATGCCCCATCCCTGGATGTCTTCAAGGCCAGGCTGGATGAGGCTTTGAGCAACCTGGTCTAGTGGAAGGTGTCCCTGCTCATAGCAGGGGGGTTGGAACTAGATGGTCTTTAAGGTCCCTCCCAACCCAAACCATTCTGTGATTCTATGAATCTCCTGTGGGAGACTAAGAATAATAATAATAAATGTGCATGCTAAACACCTACGTAATTTCACATATAAAATGTAACTGAAAATTAAGTGTTGACTCTATGCATGTACCTGATCCTTTGCTTTGCAAACATGCGATAATTGGCAAGTATCTGCAGATGTGCTGATAGTGCTACTCAGGTATGTTCTGACTGTCTTACTGAAAGAAAGGTTTTAATGAAATAAATGTCAAGATGATTTCTTGGATGACTGCTTACACTAGGATTTGATCTCTTGTTTATACTTGCTTAATATCCATAAATTATGGCATATGTTTCAGAAGCGTGTAATTACACTTGTCATTCTGGGTGTTAAATTTGTAAGTACTGCAGACAAACTGTGCAGTGATAGATGGCCAGTTCAGACATCATTTACGGCAAGTTAAATAATTAAAAAAAAAAAACATATGTAGCACTGTAAAATGATCAAAAATATAGGGAAGTAGTTACTTCTGGTTTTAAAATTTCTTACCAGCAGCAAAACTTTACTAACTTTGCCTTTCTACTGGTGCCTACTTAATAATCCTTTGTTCAAAAATACATTAAACAATGATAAGCTTTTCTAGGAGAAGTCTGTAGTTGTATTTTGCAATTTGCAGTGTGACTAGCAAGGTTTGTTTACTTGCTTGATGCATAGAATTTTCAAGTCACTCGTATGATCATCAGCCACACCAAAGTCCTCCTGTGGCCTGTGTGACAAAAAGACCTAAGTATTTCTTTCACTTTTTTCTATGGTAGTAATTAATGTTTCTTAACTTACACCAGCCTGGAATGCTTTCCAGCAGTAACCAAAGGAAGAGGAAACTTTCAGGTACCATTTTGCACTAAACTTCCATGAGTCATTTACTGCCCTTAAACCAGCTTCAGACATTTTCACTGCTACATACGGAAATTGAGCCTTTACCCAGAGGAGAGCACTTGGCCCAGGATACTGAGATCTCCCTCCTGCAAAGCCAGTGTTCAGCTGCTGCAGGCTTTCCTGGCACAAGGGACAACCTGTCACTGTAGGCAGGGTAGATGGTTTTTAACTTGGCTTAGAGTAGGCTGCTCCAGCACATCAAAGAACACACATGGCCAGCTTTTGTAAGCCAAAGCAAAGTCCCCATTTGACACATTGCCAGATAAAATTTGATGCTAATAGTAGCATATGCACAAGCTGGTTTGAGGTGTAGGAGAGCTCTCCTTCTCCAAAAGTCTAGCCACTTTGATCTAGCAGTATTGCGTTTCTCATGTCTTCAGGCACCCTGGTGCACTGCCCAGGGGTGGCAGCTGGGGCTGCAGGGCACTGACCGCTTACAGCTCTCAGGCTCCTGCCATCATTTTCTGTTCTCCTTGGCATGTGGTACAGTGCAGGGAGTACAGAATTCAGTTCTTACAAACTGGGAATAAATATCTATATGATAGTTCTTAGCAACTTTTCTCCTTTAATCTTTCCAACAGAAGCTTTTAGTAAAATCAGTGAGATTCATATATATTGACATTTAACTCCATAACTCACTGTTTTTCAGTCAGGAGATCTGAAAACTATCTCAATTAAAGCCGTAAGTACTGTATTCTTTCATCATGACTTGCAGAAAACATTAGTTGTACGCTGCCCTTGCCTCTTCCAGCCTTCCCCATGCCCTGAGCCTTCCATTAAGAAAAGTCACAGACTTCACTGTTTAGAGAGACTTGTATGTGGGATTTGGAAAAAGAAAAAAATCTTCCATCATAGTCCAATTATTTTATTTTAGTTGTCAATTTAACATTATTTTTATGGTTCATTTTATGTGTGTTTGAATATTTGAAAGGTCTTCAGTGTATTATAGGGAGGCACCTGGAGCATTGCTGCAAATAAGAGCTGTAAAGTAAAATACAACATTATTTATTATTATTATATCAGTCTGCCTAAATAACTGTAGTATCCAAAATATGCACAATAGCCTGAAGAAAGAAAGAAAGAAAGAATTACAAGAATAGTTGTCAATATCTGCTGTGGGAGTGTCCTCCAATTTTCTATATACAAAAATTTCTACAGACTTTCTACAAAGCCCTGTGTGTAAAACAAATCAAAAGTAATTACAAGCCTGTACACCAAGGACAGAAGCCATCTATATTTGATGAGACTATGTAAATAAGACAGTTCATGGCAAGGGTTTTACACTGCAGAGATATCAACCCTACATACTGAAGGACCTGCTTGGCATTTGGACAGTTCAGAAGTGAGACAGTAGTACTGTATAGCAGTAGGTGGTTAGAAATTTCTAGTCTTTGGAAGTCACTAGGTCTTCGTCTACAACTGATGAACATACATAGGCACTTCCAAAAGTCCACTTGCACTTCAGACTCACAAGGGATGATTCAGCCATTCATATGAATTCAAGGGTCTGTCAAGATGGGGGTGAGACCAATCTTGTGTTACTGTTCTATCCAAGACTTTCAAACTTCATCTTAAATATAAAAGCTTGGAAATCCATGGCTAAAGCATCTAAGTGAATGTTTCAGTATTTAAACATGCTTTACTATTTGGTCTCCCCATGGCATTATTCTTTAATGGTGTTCCGTTGCTTCTGGTGTCTGTCACCACGTATCTGTCATCTTTGTAATTTATCCTCTCAATGCACAAGTATGTTCCAAAAGGAAAAATGAGGTTGTAGTAGCTGCCTGTATTATACTTAATAGCCTGGTGGTTAGAGCACTCAGCTGGGAACAACTAACCATTGAATTATAGGGGGTTTGGACATGAAAGTCTCTCATTCATGTTTTCATAAACAATTAAGCTTCCATTGGACCCGCCTGAGAGTAATTCACTGTATAGTCCAGTATTCAGCAAGGAACAGGGATAGGTAAGTTCAAATCATTGCTCTAATGAATATTTAATGAATCTTAGCAGAGATGAAATAAAATGTTCCCATTGTGGAAGCTTATCAGCAATGAATAGACAGCATCTGGCAACAGCAGCCTTAACTTGCATACAGCTGTTCAGAGGGAGAAGAGCGAGAAGGAGTTTTCAAAGAAGCAGATGCACAATTACAGGCCTGTTTTGACGAAGAGGTCCGAGATTGAAGCTCTCCAGGGAACGTTCTGCACACAGGGGACTGGTGGGATAAGACCTGTTCTGGCAGAAAGAAAAGTCATGGGGCAGAAGTTCAGGGGAGCTAAATTATACAGACTGCCCTGGTGTCCCTGCTTCTGCAGGGCTCTCACCCTCTATGACCAGAACCCTTAATTTCACTATAAAGCAGTTTTGTCTGTTGTTGTGGGGACTGGAGTTGAGCTTTCCCATCTCCAAAACTATATTTGATTCCCTGCTCTGAATCCAAACAGGAATTTGCCTAAGAACCTCGTGTAAGTCACGTGTAAACATACTGTGGTCAGAAGAGGGGCACCAGGATTTAATGAATGGTACCCAAGAGTGGCATTTCAAACCTATCACTTTGTTTTAAATTATAAAATTTCCAAAATAGAGATAAAATATCTTGTTTCACATGGAACATAAGTTAGCATTTCACACAAAACAAAACATTTTGGAGAGCTTTCCTCAAAGCAAAACAAAAAACCCCAACCGAATAAAGAAGCCCCCAAATCCCAATTCAACATGACCATTTTTGTTCAGATTTAAATGCATGTTTATTTTCAGTTCAGCTGTCAAACTGACTAATTATTTGCACAGCCTTGCTCACAATATTGCACTAATGCTCTGGGTATATTAAAAACAACTGAAAAGGAGAAAATTTAAGGAGAGAAATCACCTTTCTTAAAAGGTATGGAAGGCTCTCTTAGCTCCCGATCCACTCCTGGTAAACAGATGAGGCAGTTGTTTGTCACACAGCTGCCCGAAGTTGCACTATTCATAGGGATTTTTACTCAAGCTAGAGATAAGCAACCAAATTTTAATGAAATCAGCACAAAAAATGAAACAAACAAACAAACAAAAAGGTTCCTGAGACAACAAGAAATAAACTGGAATAACTGTCAGCTAGTAAGTCTTTTACAAAACTGGTTTGACTGACAGCCTTCACAGGTACTTAAGAACAAAAAAAATCTACTCAGTTAAATAGAACATACATTTGCACACACCTGTCTTAATTTTCTTTTATCCTACACTACTTCATTTTATGCTTTGTCGTAATAATGGCAGACACTCATTTTTCCCAGTCACTCTAATACAGATTGCAGAGATGAGTTTTAACAGTTTTAATTTTACTGGGCAATAATCCCAATATTTTTTCCTGACTCTGGGGCTCTCTTTCACTGTCATGGTTTCCTAAGGGGAATGTAGAGCCTCTGACTGCAGGTCAGACAGGTTTCACCACGTGCTCCAGAGACTGATGACTTGCATATTTAAACCATACAGTGAGCTGGACAATCCCCTTTCATAGCAAAACCCAGGGGAGGGAACTGTGTAAGAGGATACAAGGAATCCCTCATTAAGAACTAGCTATCTGAGGTACTTACATGCCCCCACCCCTCAACTCTTCTATCTGATTATCGAGGAGCCTTTATATTCACAAATCCCTTCTAGCACAAAAGTGCTATAACCGGGGAAGAAGGGGCAGGCGATGTCAGGCTTCAGTTCTCCAGAGCCACTTGGGCATCAGCTCCAAGGGCATCAGCCGTTAGGCTGAGGATTTGCTTCTGCGTGACTCGCCCAAGGTCACAGACAAAAGCTGTGGTGAAGCAAGACAAAGGATGTAAGGCTTCAGCGGGCACTACCACACAGCAAGGGCAGTCTGTCACACTCAGACAAAGCTTTGCAAACTGCCACTGAGCCAAGTCATTATTTAACCCATCCCAAAAATACCCTGCTTTTTCATCAGCTTTCTACATCTTTACTCTCATTCTCTCCTGCACACCAGAATCAAAAACATTATTTGATGCATATGCAAAGATGCAATCAAATAAGTATAACTTCAACTGTAAATCGCCGTTCCTGAAGCACAAGTCCTTTGCTATTCAGCCTAAAAATAGAAATAAGGAGGAAAAAAAAAAACACCAGCTTTGAAACTTGGTAGGAACGGCAGGAAATCATACCTTGAGTCACGGGGCACTCTCAGCATCTGTTCCAAGTGCAGGCTTTTCACACTCCACACACGGCACAGCTACCCTCCCTTCAGACTCCAGTCCCCAAGACTAGGCCTAGAGGTATCATTCTTTCTCTGCAGTACATCTTGTCTCAAATACCTTACATATCCAGTTTCCAAAATGCTGTTCAGTTGGTACTGGAGATATGAACTATCGCACATATGACGAGTTTTTGCTGTTCAGAAGGTATTTGGCAAAAAAGAGTTCCCAGTGGACTGAAACAACAGCTCTGACTGCATTTAGGTTTTGCAACTGGAATTGTTTGCAACATGCACATAAAAAGAAATGCTGGTTAATAAGATAAATGTTTACACTTAAACTTTCAAAGGGCATCATCGAATCCTGTCCAACAAAGAAAGCATAAACACATTATTTTTCTTTCATGTTTCATGCTTTCTAATAGATTTTACTTTCATTACAAACACTTCAGTTCTGCCTGAATTGAGCACAAAGAGAATCAGCTCTTTAATCTTCAGGACAATACGTATTTTCTTCACACTTTGGAAAGTAAATATAGCAGCTGGTAACTTAAATTCTGTGCTTTGTTATGCAGAGGATTGCAAACAGAAGCATCAAAGTTAGGAGTGGAAAACACTGGCTACTTTACCTAGATTATTTTCCCACTGATACAAAAATGTATGTTGTCATACTTCGATACAACTTTCAGAAAGGCAGGAAATTTGGCATTTCTCCTATCCCACACAAGTGGATTAACCTTTAGACAATGTACAATAGGGTACTTCTTGGCAGTATTTTTTTCTAATAGTCAACATAGACTTTCTCGCCTGAAAAATAAAAAATATCCTAGCTATACATGTCTGTGCTCTACTAATTCCTCTTTATCAGTAGAATTTGGGGTGTTATATTTGCAGTTAGTCCATATTATAAAAGTCACACCGCAAAGACAGTGGAGATCAGATTGCCGGCTCCCCAAACATCAGTGCTGTCCCACAGAAACAGACCATCTTTCTTCCAAAGAAACTTATCCGTATCTCTTTGCAACTGAGATCAAAAGAGCATCACCATGATCATACCTGAAAATGCCATGAAGCAATAATTGAGGACCCACAACTGCTTTTGCTACACACCAGTTGAACTGTACTGGAACAGAAAGCCTACTGACAGTAATGTCAATGGGATGCAATTGTGCATAGACACAGGACATTCTTTCCCTCTGGATGAATCCAGTTTTACAGTGGTAAAATTCACTGGCTTCCCTGAATTCAATGCTTTCCCAGGTATTCTTCCTCATTTTAATGAGACTAAGTGACACAAAAATCAGACTGCTTCACTTGTGAGTAAACAGAATTCAACAAGGAGGTCCTATCCAGCTATCTACAGAAGAAGGTAGTCATGCTACTTACCTGCTACTCCTGAACTTGGCAGAAGCCAGATAATCTGAATCGTAAAACAAGTTGTGCCCCTGAAGCAAGCCTTCTGCAGTCTTGGGATTCCCAAGCCATTGCATATTCAATTCAGTGTATGATACCAGGCTCTTCATCTCTTTTTACAGGACGTGTTTTTGTTTGGTCCCAAACACCATAGCGATGATCATAGTCTGAATCCCCAGGATTTTTTATGCTGCTGCTATTGATAGATGAGTTCCGTGTCTCAGATTATCAAGATAATGTTCTCTTCTCCCACAGCACTCTCGTGAAAGGCTGCTTGGACTAGGTAGTCCACAGCCAATGAATTTATGGTAATGTAATAGTGTAGCAAATACATACATGCAAAAGCACACATACAGCCCTCCTTTCTATTATTAGTCACTATGTATTGTCTTGTATAGCAGTGTTTCTCAACATTTTAGATCATGCTCCACTTCACTTAATAATCCTTTAACATATCATCCAAATAGGCAAGTCTTGAGATCCCCTGTGACTTCATTTACATTCATACAGCGCACCTTCTAGACTGAAGAGTCCTTGTCTAGGTGACAGCCCTCAAGGAAGCTGGGTCTCCTGGAAGTGGACTTTCTGTGTTTCAGCAGTATTGATAAAACTGAAGGATACTCATGGCACCAAAAGAAGAAATAGGAACAGTAAAAAAGCCAGCCCTTTCTTCAGCTCTTTTCTTAGGCTTTGTTCTGGAAGCATCAGGCCAGGAGAACTATTGCAGGATCTTTTAAATGCTTCTCTTAAGAATACCCTACGTACAATGGTGGTGATAACTTTTCACCAAGACCTTAAAAGTTCAAAGGACTTCACAAATAAAAAACAAAGAAAATTTATTGGAATAAGAGTAACAATCACCAAGGGGATCAGTGCTACCATAATGCAATGGAATTGCTTAACGAAATGTTACCCAACCTGGAAGAAGACTGTAATGGCATTTTAAAAGCGACAGAGCCACTATCAGAGTAAAAAGCTAATGAAAGTTGTTAGGACATTTGTGTAGAATGACACCCAAAATGGGGTACCATCCTTTGCAACTTTTAAGTTTATGGAAGAGCCATGTGTATAGATGTATTAAAGAAGAGGGAATAAAGATCCTGATTCTGCCTCTACAAATACTGCTGCTGCACAACTAAACGCTGCAGGCACCTCCTATGGAAGAACATAAGCCAGAACTAGAAACATGAATTATTCCAGCCCAGAGAAATCACTTTTGCTCCTGTTCCGCAGTCCCAAGCTATAAAAGAAATACAATAGGAAGAGAGCTCTCACAATACCATCGCATATCTTAGCATTGCATTCAGAAATAATTTATTTCAGAGAAGAGTTAGAGCCAGGTATCTATCTGAAGTGCCAAACAATAAATCCTACAGTGAGGTAAAAAGAAGAGACCCTTGTCCCTTTAGGGTTCAACCTCTCAAAAAGCATTTACCTTATTTTCTGTTATCCCCATAGATGGATCCCACTCATAAGTCACCCAAACTCCAGCTCTTACTCCTACTGGCTCACTCATCCTCATGACCCAATGAAACTGAGATCCAGTCAGAGCCTTGCTTATTCAGTATGCCTGAAAAAAAAAATTCAGTTGAAGACTATGGAATTAAATACTCACTTGAAAAATAATGGGAATAGTGGTCAAAAAGTAGCTTTTCTTAAGACAAAAAGAGAAAGGAATACAGTAAGAGCAAAGAAATAGCAAAGGAGATGAATAAGATCCCTCTAGCAGGAAAGTGAGGAAGGAATTAATCTGGCAGCACTTTAACATGCGTATAAAATCTTCTGTACAGAGCCACCTGTCACTTCCATGCAAGGCTTCCAAAGCCGTCCAGTGGGAAGAGGTTCTCCCTGGTGAAAGTGCAAGTACCCATCCTCTTTGTAAATGTGAAAGATGCATGCACACTCATAGACTTGAGCTAGTCCCCTCTAAAAGCATTTTGCTCTCTCTATTGAGGACACATGCAGCCAAGGGCAAACAGCCTCCTAATTTAAGGCCTCACTTAAATACCTAATTGTCCTGTCAGAAGGATAGGGGACATAATATCTTGCTGTCCTGATCTGGGAGCATATGTAGATCCCAGCCCAGAGGAGCATTTTGCTCTTGGCTATTTAATTCATTCATGTGGAATTAGTGTCCTTCAGTAAGACTTCTGTTTGGATGACTATTTTGCTCTGATAAATGCTAGCGAACACAAGGATATACATTTAAGCACTGCAAGCCAGTTTAATCCTAAAAGCACAATGTGCTGTAGGAATACACAAACCCACCAAACCTACCAGTTGGTTGTAACACACAATAGTGCCTGGTTTCTGATGACAGTCAGAATGCACGACTATTCATATTGAGCAGCTGTCACTGTACTGAAACAATTATTCACCAGGGGAAAAAAAAAAAAGTCTTAATTTAGTCCTCATCATGGCTAATAAAACTAACACTGCTGCACTAAAACACTGAAACAGCACCAATGATCCTTGCAGTGTCTTGGCTTCCCCTTCAGTGTGACGTAGGAGCAGAGGAGCTCTGTTCTAAGAAGCCAGCAGCGACATCTATGCTGGTAAATCACATCACCTCAGAGCACATCCCTCAACACCAGCTCAGCTGTCTCCACCGCTGGACGGTCAGGACGGTCCATAGCTCAGCTGTGACCTGCACCAGCCAAGCCTCTCAATTTCTAGACAAGCTTCAGAAGTCAGCATGGGTCAGGAATCATTCCCTCCCCATAATTTACATACGTCCCCATGATTTGGGGGGATAAAGGAGTTTATGGTATGTATTGTCAGCTGGCCATGGTGATGGAGAACTATGCCAGGTCCATTCTGTTTACTAACAGAAATGTAAAAAGTGTCTCCTGCTAACACAAGATCTTTAGAAAAGCCCACTGCAGAGTTTGTGTTTCTGTGTGTAAGTGAGCTCTTCCTGAACTGCGAGACTCCTCAGTCTTTTGGACTTCTCATTTGTGAAATTGTGAATCATATCTATATGCATATAGGTGCTATTTAGCAAATAACCCTAATTCAGTGGTAAGAACTCAGCAAAACTTCAGCCATGAAAGAGTGAAATAATTCTCACTGCATACAGTTTCCTTCATGTGTATATATATATATATATATGTGTGTGTGTGTGTGTAGTCCAAACTGTCCTCAGGGAAGCAGAAAGAAAATCAGACTTAGTCTTCAATAGCTATGATGTATTTCTAAGGTGCTCACATACTGTGGTTGTGGAATGGCATAAAAAGCTCATTTCAGACAGCATCAGCTTGCCTACAAGAAAAGGGGAGACATCTCAAACCATTTAACAAATGTTAATCAAGCTTCTGATTGTATTTAACCATTTCACAGGAACAATCAAATTAAAGCTGACAAAACTGAAGCACAAAAAGGCCAAGAGGATGCTTCTCAAGCCTTGTAGCAAACCGAGGACAAATACAGAAAATAATACAGAAAACCAGATTGTCCCTTTGCTCTAGCCAGTAGTCATAACCCCATCCAGGAATGGGGAAAGGCTAAAAATATTAGATCTTTAGAGGAATATTTAAGGAACTAATATACTGTAAAATACTAAATGAATGCATCAAGTTTCTTTTGTACTCCCTTGCCTCAAGCAGCTTAGCACAAATAAAATTTGATGCTAATCAGTCTTAGCAGTTTTCACAGATTCTGAAAACCTATTATTTCCTCTGGCTGCAACTAAGAAACTTCCCAACTGTTTCACTGTTGATACTTGCAAAGTATCTTTTGTACCTATAATTTTATCTTGGTGTTGCCTCTCTTGACCAGAACACATTTAGCCTGGTACTGACAGAGAATCATACTTGAATTAAAAGGGATTTTTGCATAATCAAGTACCTACTACCATGGAAATATGAAGAGATATGAATGTTGTTTCTATGTAAAAGGAGCTGAATTATATTAAAAAAAATTATAATGGTATTTTCCAGCCAGTAACAAGACAAGATGCTCAGGCACTAAACAGATACATGCTTGTAATAAGCTACAAAAAACATTGTAAAATTAAATGGGATGTATTGGCAATGGGTTCCTTTTATAATCAAAAATGATTCAGAAAGCAAAAATATTATTTAGAACAAAAGTAAAACAAATCTGTTCATCTTAAGAGCTTATTTCTAAATGTTTCAGTCGTCTTCTCCCTACTAACAACAATTTTTCTTCACACTTCACACAAGATTTTCCACATATGTTTTAACTACCAAAAAAAAGCATCCTATTTCAAATGGTAAATGCTATGCAGCAGAAAACGTTACTGAGAAATGTAGCATGACACAGTGAACAGAAAATTGATATATTATAATCAGTGTGGCACATTTTTTATTAATGAATGCCAATATGTTGGGTAAAATGCTTGAGCCTGTTCTTCACTTCTTATAAAGTGTATGTTAAAGCTCTTCCATTATGGAAAGGCCCTGCAGTCAGATATGGAAAAGACTGACTCCTGCATTCCTCAGCCTCTGAAGTTAGTAATGTTAGTGAGGTACAAAAATTTCTGTAGATATAGAGTCAGGATCTGTGCATAGTTCAGGTTGCCTCACAAAAGTACGTATTTGCTTTCTGAAATTATGCGGTAAAATGTTACTACATTTTATTTACATCATATTCCCTTCAATCCTGAGATGCACTCTATTGCTGCAGTTAAATACACAGCCCTGTATTTATGAAGTTCAGTGAGGTTCAGCTCTGTACAATGGCAATTCCTTCATTTCTGGGAGGCCTGTCTGCCGTTTTGTGCGGGTCTGGAACACAAGGCAACAAGAGCAACAAATGGCAGCCAAACATAAAAAGACCTGCCACTGAGCCTAAGAGAGCATCATCCAGGTACAGCCCCGGTAACTGCGCAAGGCTGCCAGCCAAACGTACACACTAAAATCCAAAATGTGGCAAGGAGGCAATCAAAGCAAATAAACAAAATGCTCAGGGTGCTAATGCATTCGCTTCAAGATACACTGAAAGAAACTAATCACTTGCATTTTGGATGGTTGATCATAAAGTTCAAAGAGTAACTCCATAATGTCATTTGTACTTGTACTTCGGAAGAGGTAAATGTGTATAAAATGTATAAGGCAAGTGTGCATGAAGTGAATATTAGTCCCTCCAGACAGGAGCTATTAAAGCAGATTACAGTGGTGCAGCAAGAAGGGAATTTGACAAAAAAGAGGAAATAAGTAATTTAGCCCTGGGAAAGGGGGAGAAACAGAAGGCAAGGCATAAAAATGTCAATTAATATTTTTGCTTTATACACATGTACATAAACATATACATAAAATTTAAGATCAAAATTCACTAAGCATACTGTCCACCCATCCCAATTCACATGCAAACCCTCATTCCTCAGCTGCTCCCAGTGTGATATTGGCTAGAAGATGTGTGAAGGTGACAGATGGAGCATACGAAGGAGTTCAGAAATAGCATGAGGTTTTTAGATGGCAGGACACTAGCACAAACAAATGCCTCTTTTTTTCCAGCAGATTTTAACCACTGACATGAGTTATTCAGACATGAAGTAAATAGAAGTTTTGAATACAAGGAATGTAACATAGCTCACTTAATGTATTACAAACGCTCTGGTTTCCTACAAGTTTTGGGGGGCCAGCAACAGCCCATATGCTTGTGAGCGTCACACAAAGAAGCTAACACATACCACCTGGCCATGCCTGCGCACCCTGCAGGAAGCCAAAATTCCAGTGAGACAATGCCAGAGAAGGGGTAAGAGTGAGATTTTGAGTGACCCACTCAATAGAAAAGTTGTCTTCATGCTAGTGAGGGTTGGCCAATGGGGACAGCCAGGCCCTCAATAGATCCTACTAGCCAAACAGAAACCAACTTGGCAGCAGGATTTCCAGATTGGGGGGGGGGGGGGGAAAACCCCCCCCCCACACAAATCCAAAACCAATACAATGACAGCTTCTGTTGCCCAGAGGAAAGACCAGCTCCTGGTGCACCAGAAGAAGGGGAAGAGGTTGGCCCATGCACATTTGTCCAATTTTTAAAGTCACTGCCATGGGAAATGCTAAAAAACTGTCAAGGACCTCAATGCACTGACAGGCTCTGCAGCACCCTCTCTTCCCAAGATGTGGATTTGGCTCCATGCATTCAGGGTGACCTCCAGTATGGTGCAGATATGTGACCCTGCCTCAGCCCAGGTAAACAGCTAAGTGGTGAGGAAGAGCAATGAGAAGCCTCATCAGGACCTCTGTCCCCTTTCTTTGTTCAGCAGCTGCATTTCATCTCTGGCTCGTGCTCTGGGCTCCTGCTCAAGCAATGCTGTTGGCCATGTGCATTGCTGACCATGACCTGGCCTTGCCGACACTGACTTCCTGGTTCACCATCAACCTGCCTCACTACTACAGACTTGTCTGGCAGTCACTGGGTCAGATTCAACCAGGTCCAGTTGGTTGAACCTGGTTACACGGCCAGGTTCTGTTACTTGTTTTGTTCCTCTCAGACAGGTGAGGTTGTGTCCCCATTCACAAGACCACTGTCCTTCCTGCCTTGCTGTCCCCTTGCCTTCTATCTCAATTTCCCTTGCAAAGCAGCCCACTCCTGATGATCTCTAACAACAATAAAATGAGAAGCCAGCAACTTCAACTGGGGACAATCTGTCCTGGCATCCACAGAGAACTGTTTGAGTGGGTAGCTACTGTGTTATTGCCCAGCACAGTCCTGGGCTCACCCCTGAAGGTCCTCTCCTTCTTACACTGTATTTGCAGCAAGACCACCTCTAAGTTCTGAAAGCTTAATAAGCAACTGCTTCACAGTTTCACGTTTTACATCAAGTACTAGAGTAATGTAGGGCAAAAAGCAGCCTCCTTTACAATGATCAAGGAATGACAGGTCCACTTTCAAACAGTTAATTCCTTGAACAAGTGTTTCCTGTTTTTAAAGTGCCACTGAAAGGTCTAAAACCATCAACAGGTGAACTTCCGGCTCTCCAAATTCAAACCATAATATCTCAGACCTATTAAGGGCAGAAAATCACCTGCTGAGCAGTGGTGTGCCTGGAAATTCACAAAAGAAGAAAGGACAGAGAAGACTTTCAGGACACCCATTTGATCAGGAGAAAGGCTATAGATCAAGGTCGTATTCTGTGGTGCCCTTCCTCCCCTCTTCTCATGAAAACACTTAGATAAAAGGATACCAGGATTATAAATCAGTTTACACTATCCACCAGATCATCAGATAGGACTATTGACCTGTATGTTTTATGTTGTAAAATCAATAAAAGAAAGAAAAAAAATGGCAAGAAAAAGAAAGATAGCAGCATGAAAATCCGAGCTGCTGAGCATAGTATTTCTCAGGCTACCTTTGTTTGTGTAGTCACATTGAGTGATATAATATACTTCTCAGTATTTCATCACAGATTAAAATTTCACAGGATGACAATGTTCTCAAAAAATATGTAGTCCTGACATTTAGGAGAAGTTATTGAAGCAATACTGAACTTCAAATTACAGGTTCAACTTGCTGAATAGAACCGTTAAGACAGAAATATGAATGAATCACACTCATCCTGGATATAATGGAAACAGGTATTTGCATGATGGTGATCGCTGGCTTCAATGGAAGTACAGACACTTACACCAGCTGAGTGCCCAGCCTTGACACACACCAACATACAGTAAACTCAATTTCATACCCAAAGCCTTTGCAAGCATGGACCAAGTCTTGGTCCTCAGCTGCAGAGCTGTGGGGATGCATCAGCTGAGAATCTCAGCCCATGTCTTTGGTCCGAATACAACCCAAACTGTATTATACTTCTATATTTCTGTCAAATGACCTTTAATTTCCTAGTCCTCTTGACTATAACCATTGTGAATAGCTTCTGTAGCACTGCTAAATGAGGGCCTTATCCAGAGGCTTTTACTCATACAGAGATAACAGATCTACTTCTGAGAGGAAGGTGTAAAAACAGACTTCAGATGCAGGTTCGACATCAGATATTAAAGGGTATAATCTGTCATTTTTTACATTATTAATTATAGATCCTGAACAAATATTCTTAAAACTAAAAGAGATGTCTCCTCCTTTTGCCAGCAGCTGTGTTACATCAATTAAATGGGTAAATAAGATCTTTCCCCAGAGGGGATATCACATGACCCTCTATTGATTAAGACTGCAGTAGAACGTTATTTGCAATCTTATTGCATAATGGAAATCAGGAGGTAGCTGTCATGGTTTCAGAAGACAAATTGCTGCTATCTTAGACAATTCATAGGCCTCTCTCCTTCTTGCTGCTCTTAATTCACAGTTAATGCATGTCTTACAAGGCTTAGTTTCTCAAATCAGTCTACAGCACCGTATTCAACTCAAAACTGGGTGTAAGTGGTAGTCCACATGGCCCTGCATTATGATGAGTATTAAAGTGACCGTTCCATGTATCACTACTTCAGAACCATTCATTATTTAACAGGATAACACAACTTCATAAAAGGATGTCAAATTAAAAAGACACCTCCCGCAGCATGCATGATTATTCCCAGAAAAGCAGCCCCTACACCATCACCAGACATGCCTCCAGAGCTGCTCTCCGTCAGAACATTTTTAAGTCTTAGCTCAGTTTTGTGTACTTGATTTTCACAAACATACATACATCTGGAACAAGTCCACTACTGCCAAACCTGTGCAGTAACTTCAGTTAGAGATCAGGTTGTAATGAACACCTGACCAAAAACCAACTTTGCTCCTGCAATGAACTGTAAAGTCCATTATTACACCCTTTGTGAGAGAGGCAGAGGGAAGGACAAAAATCTCACTTTAAATGATTGAAACACTCTTTGCCAATTTGAGAAATCTTCCTGAAAAAAGACAATCTTTCCTTACTTCTAATCAATTTCTCAGTCACAACATTTAGAAACCAAGGGCAACACTTTTCAAAATACATCACGGCAACATTTAACATTACCAGAATCTTCTACAGCAAAGTCAAAGAAATAGTCTGTAAGTGGTCTTCAGTGGCTGTGAAGTCGCAGGACATAAGGCAAGATTTCTGAATATAAGGAACGGTCTGAATAACAGTGGGTGGTAGGACAGTTATAGATTCAGACAAAAGTTACAGTTGTTCCATGTGTAGAAAAAGGTAGTCAATTTACCATCATCTGTTTGCCATTGCACAGGATTAAAAATTAAATGTCTGCTGCCTGATCTGTTCCAGCTAAGTTGATTGATTAGGATGTGTTCATGTTCCCATCTAACTTTGCAAGTTTAAAAGTGGCAGATTTACTCTTCTGTTATTTATAACAGCAGAGCTTAATAAAGTACATGGAAGGAAATGCCAGTAGAAGTGTGATCCAGAAGTAACCTGTCACAAAACAATAGCAAAGTCTGGAAAAAATTATCACCTTGTAAAAAAACAGAGATTAAGATTTCAAGAAAATCAAATATATTTCAGCACCCTTAATTTGGCTAAACGTGTACGTCAATAGCACTAGATTATTACTGGCATATCTTCCTATTTAGGGAAATTATCTGGTCCTCCTCCAAATCAATTAGTGTTTAAACCTTGTATTTCATTCTCCTAGAAATTTGGGAAATCAATCTCAACCTGGTCTTGATGAGCATAAACCCACAATACAGAGACAATGTGAGTAGTAAAAAAATAAACATATAAATCCTTGAAGAATTAAAATGCACTCTGGTTGTTCAAAATTTCAGAAGAGGCATTTGACACCTTAAATTAGGGTCTGTAATCATTTTTTCTTTCCCCACCCCTTTTTTTCTCCCTTTTATTTTTACTTAAAAAGGGAAACACATTTATTTAAGACTTCTGAATCTGAGAGAGTCTTTTCTTTTTTGAAGATAACACAACAAAATCACTTCACTTATTTCATCGTACTTGAAATTTAAAAGAAAGATAGAAAGTGTTCCTTACCTTAAAAAGTCTTAAAATATTTGCGACCATAATGGACACAGAACTTGCTGCAGCACCTATCACACCTGATATCTTGTCTGGCTTAGTGAAAATAGGTGGGTCACCATTAGCACACTTCACATCTGAACCATCTTTTTCTATCAACGCTTGCACAAATGTTAAGGACTGCTCCAATGCATAAGTGTCCCTGGAACACGTATCAAGGATCCGGACACCTAAGGTGATATTGGCAAGAAGATCAGGGTCTTTATTAATCTGATCAATTGCATACAGCATTGCCTCCAGTCTGTGGATCCCTTTCTCCTTCTTGAGCTCCCCACAAGGCACCCCTCTATCCCCTTTTGCATGGACGGGGAACAGTCCTCCCAAGATGATGTCCCCATCCAGTCGGATGGAGTGGGCATATTCCTGGCCATGAGTTCTTTGCATCAGGGTGACTATCCAGTAGAATTTGGCTGTTAACAGGAAGAAACAATGGCAGGAAACTAATCGTTTTCCTTCGTATACCATTTTCTCCGAAGTTGTTGTTGCTATCCAGTATCCAGGTTTTCTTCTTGCTAAAGGATGAGGCTGACCATTTGAAGCTGCACTTTCTGGAGGCTACCATCAGTGCCCAGTAAGTAATATAGAACCATGCAGTAGGTAGAAAAAGGATCTCAGCAGAAGTACATAAAATGCGTTTTACAAAAGATGTCCACCGATGTCATGGGTTGATCAGCTTCTCCAAGAGGTGGTTTTCAATTGCTCCTAATTGATGGTGAAGTGTAGGGGAGTATGTCTGGTCCTGATGCTAAGAGCAGGTCAGTAACTTACGTCCTTGTATTTTGCCCTGCAGCTGAGGTACTTCTGAAAAAAAAAAACAAACAGTGAGAAATACCATTTAGTTCAGCAGTTTTATACCTGTCACACTGCGTATTTACTTTTGAATACGAGTTACATCGCCTAGGTTTTACTTTTGATACTCTGTAAGGAAGTAATTTTTGGCCTTCTGTGAATTTGAACACCTGGCTGCACTGTACTACAAGCAGGGAAATTGATGATACCAGCAGAGCAAAAGCCAAATCAGGGTAACTAAACTTAGCTTGGTGCTCAGAGTCCAACTAGTAATTCGTATTTACCTTCGCATTGCGTGACATACAGCAACGGATTGGATCCGTAACACATTGTATTTTCTGTTTTGCTGTATCATTCTGTGCCAGCCTACAAAAGTGCAATAACTACTTACATTCTCACTCATAGAGAGGTTCCATTTGTGACAATGGAGTAATCAGGGCTCCTGAATTTAAGTACACTCTTCAGCCGCTGCAGTACAAGCACATTCAATTCATTTGGATATTAAACTGATTATTTCTCCAGTGGAATTCACTTTTTTCTGGGCTTACTACATATCTAAAACTCCTTCCAGATAATTTCTAACACTGAATTACTTTTATGAAAAGGTGGCTGATTTCTTAAGCAAACAGAGCACAATTTAGGAAACCAGCTAAAGATTTCAGTATTCCTGTTCCAACATTTTACTTGAGCTGAGGTCCAACGTTTACACGGTCTCTATTGTCTCCTCGCATTTGGACCACATCAAATAGGAACAGTGTTATGCCAGCACTGATGTCTGGAGAATTCCCACTGATTTTAACAAGAACGGGATTTCAGCCTACATAGCTAAACACCTGACTGTTATGACTATCTCCAAATTGCCCCCACTTTAATTCTCAAGTGAGTGGCATTTATTTATTTCAATATTTAACAAAGTTACACATGCCTGAATAAATTTTTAGACCTCTGAGGCAAGGAAAGAGAAAGTTAATTTTACCTAATGCTAGATAGGCACACTGTGGGCCACTGCATCTCAGCCAGTCTCCCAAGGCACCTGTTAGAGGCTATGGAGCACAATGGGCATCCTAGCGAGTAATTCACCTGCTCCTTTTACTTTAAAAAGTTCTATTTATTATGAAATTGATCACACTGAATAACTGCCTACCTCACCGCCCATACAGAAAATCCAGGCAACAGGCTCATGTGTAAATATGTGCTTTGTCCCTAGTGATCTGACTCGTTCCTACCAAAAATATGATCAGATAAGAAGACAATTACAAACAAAATTAGAAGACAGTTATAGATAACTATACTGGTTTTCAAAGACATTTTGAATTATTTTCCACAATATTTTTAGGTGGTAACAAAACTCAAAATGTTGCTTGATAATACTTTAAATTGATCAGCCTTTTCTTAAGTTTATTTTGTTATATGGGTTTTTTCCCAAATGATAATACTAAGCTCACGAAAGCTGAAGAAGAGTTTTTAAATAGTGGCTATTTGAAGACCTGAGGAAAAGATTCACAATGGAAAGTTGTCTATTGAATGTGAAGGTATCTCACTGTGATTTGGTAACAGAGAAACGGCTTGAAAATGAAACATGTTTACTGGGTGTGAGTAAAGTCACTGTGATCGAGAACAGCAGCACACAAGACTTTCAGCACCTCTTCACATTTAGTTCTGCTTGACTTTGACTCAGGATTGAATCTAAATGAAACAAAGTCTGTGCTGGTTTATGTGATAATCCCATCGTTCTCCTTCGGCTCTTTTTAGGCACGGTTTACAACTCTGACCAGGCTTTAGCCCTAAGGGCCAAACCTCGGACTCCGTCACCAATGGAGGAGCTTAACTAACGTCACTGTGAGTTGATCCAATCCCATGGGATGCTGCTTCTATGGCCCACGCAAAAAGATCATATTAACTAGCCACAACAGTCCATTGTCCCGATTGCCTTAGTAGAAAAACACAGTTAAGGGTTCAAAACAGTAAATAGTAGAAGTTGTAGCTACACCTAAAATAAACACAGAGGTAATTTCCTTTCTTGTTCCGCAATGAAGAACCAACTCATTAGTCTATGCATGTATGTACAACCCATACAGGGATCAATTCTCTGAGGTAATAAAAGATAAGGCTGCTTTCATTTAACACTGTACGGAGAGCAAGAAAGCACCACTGAAAAGGTGAAAATATTCACGAAGGAAGAAAAGGCTACTTTTTCTCTTGCTCAGCCTCAGGTCAATTCCTTACAGCAAAGGAATGCCCAGAAATTAATGCAACTGTCAGTCAAACAAATAGTGATAAACTCAACTATTGCAGCCCAAATTCAAGAAGTGGAGAATGCACGTTGAGCCAAATATCCTCAGTCTAATACCTTACCTGGGACAGACTGACAGTCAAAAGAAGTAATAATAAGCATTTTTCAATATTATAGTTTACACAAGCATTAATTGATCTACCTCAGTTTTCAAGTTTTCCTGAAAAAGTGCTTTCCTTTGCTGCAAGTGTCCACAGCTTGTCTATAAAATAGAAATAAAATTTTAAAATGTTCTTTTTAAAAATTCAAGACCTTTTAGTCTTTTTTTATGTTACCTAAGAAATAAAAGCTTCTATTACATCACCTAATTTATTCATGCCACACTGCTTTTCGTATATTGATTAATATTAACTTTTACAGAATGTTGTAAGCCTGTGTAGTTAAGCAGAAAGCGCCTGATCTAAATGAATTCCATTTTTATCAATGAATTTTAGTGAAAATACATGGGCCCCTGGGCTATAAAGCCTGAATGAACTTTCCTCGCATGCAGAGATTTCATTCGAAGTAAAATGCTGTCCTTTTCCAATTGACCTTAAAAGTTTGAATTAATGCAAATATATTCTCGATTTACTAAGTTCCCCACTTGTAGTAGTTGGTGTTCACTAGAAACATGAATTCAAAGAAGGGATTCACACACTTCTCCAGCACAGTCCAGGAGTAAGTGCACCACAAAGCCTCTCTGCCTGTCACCTTGGAATAAATGCTTCTCTTGGGTTTAATTCATTAAAAATATCTGGCACTATCAGAACATATTGCTATTTTTAAAGTCATATTTCAGCACAAACCTCCACTTGTTCTGCAAGAATATATATTTATTTTTAAACCTAAGGAGGCGGGGTACTGCAAGACAGGGAATATGGAAACTTCTGCATGTAGTGTCTGGTTCTGAAATTACTTTCTTCTTAAAATCATTCAGCTTTTATGAGAAATTTGGTACTCTGAGTTGGGTAATTTGTACCATGTTGCCGAAGTCAGTGCACCAGCATGTGCCTGGACTGATCACTATTCCAACTACAGGCTCATTGCCCTGAGAGATGGGCTCATTAAGGGAGTTCTTTTTGTTAATGAAAAGGTCTAAATAATGAGGTAAGAGTGACAGATAGATACTTAAATAAATATAGGCAATGTCTCCGTTTTGATAACTAGGTTTCTGAAAGACTCATCTTCAGCTGGCACTGAAGTCGTGGCTGAAATCATATAGAAAAATTCAATATGTTCACCTGGACACACTGTCTTAAAAAAAAAAAAAAAAACAAAAACAATCTCACAGTTACAGACAGCCACATGAGCAAGGAGTACTCTCCTCAGCATAAGCAGGAAAACATGTTCACGGAACTTCATGGAACGTTATTCATGGTGCCAGCCAGACATGCACAAACCCTTTACTGAGGGAGGAAGAAAGCTCTTTAGTGGGGAAAAAAATACATCTGAGAAAGTATTCAAAAATCTGTTTGAGGCCAAAAAATTCATTTGTTATTGCATTTGAAGTACAGTAGAAACTTCACTAAAATAAAAACAATATTCTGCGAACTACAAAAGGAGGGGCTTTAGGGTAAAAACCCATTTCTACTTTCACAAAACGTTAGATTGTCCAGTCAATACAAGACTGATCTGGGTTTGCTGAATGGAAACAAGATAACAGCATCTTCCACTATGAAGATTTGAGGAGAAAAAAAATTTTAAACAATTCTATTATTTTGACTTTTTACTATCGCTATGCTACTTCTGAACTATCAAGAACGAACTGTCTTGCTAACATTCATTTTAGTGTTTATAAAAGTTGCCTTTCTCCCTCACAGCATTCAGTGGTGAACAAACAGCTGAATTTCAACACAGACCGGGTAAAGAGCTGCCACCTGCATACAGTAACCTGACACATACAGAAGATTAATGGGTTTTGCTGACAACAGAAGAGAATTTGGGAAACCTTAGGCCTTGACATCACAGCTCCTAACTTGCAGGAGAATTCTTCACTGATGTAAGTAGTCTTATCTACCTCAGCTCTTCTGTAACGATGTGTTGTGCCCCTGCCACAGATGTAACCTTTACACAATAACCAGGACTTCAAGGCGAATCACCCTCAGCATCTCATTTACGGGAACTATTTCTTCCTAGTGCACCATGAGAGAAATGTCTCCACTCAATCTGATCAGCCTCTCTTCAAATACCCCAGAGCACCTGCCTTCACTTTCTACCCTGCAAATACCCATTTTTCCAAACGAGCTACCCTGCTAAACAAACCAGCAAAGGTCCTTCTGCCAGGGTGAGACTAACAGGAGCTTACACATTCTAAAAAGGAAAGAGCATCAAATATTTCCCTTTGCCCTTGTCTGGTCTCACAGCCGAATGAACCCCAACAACATTAACACCTTTAGAGTTGGTTGCATCTCTGGTCTGGCAAGTGATGACCAAGGAGATTTTCCCAGGCAGCCTAGGAGAGCTTTCTCTCTTGTTTCTGTTTGCATTTGACCCTCTTCCCACCAGACCCCCGCTCCCCAGCCGGCACGGCTGCGTCCAGAGCAGGCGCTGGTAGCGCAGCCCAGTGCCCACCGAGAGGGGCTCTGCCCCCAGACACGAAGCCGCGCGCCGAAATCGTCCCGGGGCAACCTGCAGGAAAGCCCCCCTCGTGTCCGCGCCCGAC
>NW_010272546.1:0-22655 GCF_000690775.1 Eurypyga helias
GATTCTGGGTGTCTGCCAGTGTCAGGGAGAGCTCAGTTTATCAGCCCTTCCCCTAGCAGGGGCAGCAACAGGGGCTTTCTGCTCTGACCCTCAGTTTCTCAAAATCCACAGGCACTTAGTATGTTGGTGATTTCTCTTCTCATTCTAGTTCCTGTGGAAATTGGTCAACAATTCCCAGAGGCAACGGGGCACATGGTGTGACCACGCATATGTGTCATCTCCGGTGTGTGTTGGGAGGAAATGGCTGCAGATCACTTCTGTGGGGGAAGGTGCCCATTCATCGGTCTGATTTCCAGCAAGAATCCCCCTTAAAGAGAACAAAGTGACTGCCCTGTGACACAGTGCATCTGTCAGTGCTGTTGCACTTCAGCACTATTCAGTGTTTCATCTCAAAGGTCCTGTTTGCATGATGCTGCCTCAGAAATCCTGAGTCACTCTTTACCTGAATTCACCGCGGTAAATCCTCACCCTGTGGCTGTATGATGGGTGGGAAAGTCCTTGAGTACAAAGAAAGCTGAAACTGGCTCCTTCCTAAAAACATAGTCCTGCTGCTTTTCTAATGAGAAAGCGGGCTGGATGTCACATTCCTCGATAAAACACGACCGTGTGTCACTCCCAACATTTCTCAGGTGTTGAGACACAGCTTAGTTTTGTTGTGTCTGTGTGCTCAGGATCTTCTCTCTCCAGGAACAACACGTATTTGTACCTCCAACATGTTAAGTACAAATTACATTTATGTCAAACAGAAGCATTTTGGACTGTTCTCTCGATCCCAGAAACAGTTATAGGTCGGTACTGGAGTGGAAGAATCACAATTTTCTTTCCTATTTTCGACTTTGAAGGGTGTTGAGAGCCATGTTAGCTCAGCTCTGGCTTATGTTTACCGCTCTCCATGTACATGCATGTCTGTGTCACTGGATCGCTCTATCTTTGCTGGGGGTTAAGATTGTGTACACAGCTAGTTGCTGGGGTCATCCAAAGTGCATTTACATTTATTCTGCGGTAACTTGGTCACGAATTTAAGCTCTGAAGGGCACCAAGCAATTGCACTTATCAGTAGGAGCCTTGGTGCTCACCTCTTGCTATTGGGCCCTTTTCTAACTTATCTTCAACCTGGCAGTCCTGAGAGCTTAAAATCAGACAATTGAGTATTCATTAAGCTCGAAAGACTTAAACAGTGAAGCCTCTACAAAAGCACCTCTGAAAGCTGAAGAAGAAAAATACAACGGCCTGTAATGAAACTTTCCTGCTGGTAGCCATAAATCAGTTGGGGTTTAGTAGCTTTTGATCAGCGTCTTAATGGGGCCTATCAATCTGACTGCATTTAAAGTTTCAGCCATTGTTATATTACCCGAGTGATCACAAATCCTCTGATGACAGAGATAACTTGAGAAACGTTTAGCAGAATGTGAGTTCAGCTGGAGCTGTGACCTGACCACTGCGGTGTCTTTGACAGCCGCCTGAAGTCACTAGTGTGCATGTCTCCTACCTTGATTTTCTACCTGCAGGCAATAGCATTCACCCCGGTCATACCTGGCTCAGGAGACATGAAGTGAAAATTCAGGCAAAGGAGAGAAACTGGAAAAGCAGTATATGAGCCAGTGTCATCAGGAATTTGGGATGGTTGAAAATTCAGGCAGCCAGTGCCATTTCCCAGTCATATAATTTCTCTTTCCTCTAGCAGTGGATGCAACATCGCTACTCGAGAGTTTCTCCCTCTTTATTTTGCTCCTGTTTCAGAGCTAACAGCATAGAATAAAGGTATCCATGAATATCCTGTGGCTTAGGAACTTGAGGAAGCATAAATCGATAGTTGTAGGCATTTATTTTCAACCAGCTATCCCAAAGGCTGTTTGAGCTGTAAAGCCCATCCATCACTTTGGCTTCTGACGCCAGTACCACTGCCGGAGAAGGATCAGTCAAACGGGATTATCAAAGTCAAAGCCCGAGACAGCTCTTGTGGGAAGTGGTTGAGAAAGTCTCCTGCCTTAATTCCTCATTGCGTAGGAAATAAAAAGGGGATTGTGCGTGAGGCTTGGGAATGCCCTGTTTCTCATTATCTGAATGTGCATGGTCTTGAAAGAGAGGGTGGAGCCGCTGTGCAAAAGAAAAATCATATTAATGCAGTTTTTTTTCCCTGTTTTTGCCTTTCAGTGCTCTCCTCTGGGAGCTGGAATCCAGGGACTTTGCATGTGAACTCTTACATATGACTACTAGTAAGGGTGGGTTGTTTTGTGATGAGGAAGAGCCAGGCATGGGGAAATGGAAAAAACGACCCAAAGAGTGGGGTGAAAGCTTTTTACTAACGAGAGAGTGACCACCATGACTTCAGAGGTGCGAAGGCAGGCCCAGACCCCCGCCCGCAGTCAGCAGCGTTGGCGGTGCTCTGGGTGCTGGCTGCGCGGCTGGCGCTGAGAGCTGTCACAACACAGAGCTGTCACTGGGGCTGACCCATGGGCTGTGCCGCGCGGGGTGGATGTGACTGATGGCATCTGTCCGGGACGGTAGTGGGGATCCTCTCCTGGGAGCGAGGGGCCCTGGCAGCTTAGCACGGGGCGCAGCGAACTTGGGAGCTGTACTTCGTAGGGCAGGAGGAGGAATGCCTCAAGCATCTCTGGGGCGTGCGAGCGAGCCGAAGGCAATGATTTGCACTGGTCTGTGAGCTGCACTGTGCTGCGATTCACTCACCAGCCCTGCCTCTTGGCTCGGTTCAGAACATAAAGCAACTCAGAAGCCTTTGGGGTTTTATTTTTTCCAGTGGAAGCTGGGGCATTTTGATAGGTTTGCGTGTCCCAAAAACAGCTATTTCTATCGGGACATCTCAGGGCCTTGGCAGGGAGTATGTGTGAGGGGGGGAACCTAACCAAAACGCACAGGCCTTGCTAACCAAAACACAGCTTTTCCTACACCTCTACACCCCAGAGGTGGGATTTCTTGTGGGATTGTGTATGTGATTCACTTGGATTTTAGGTAAGAAAATGTACCTGGAAACCAAAACCTCCTTCAGAAGAATACTGATAAACCTTTTCCAGTTCCATGAGCCATTTCTCGGAAGGCAGGAAACAATTCCCTGCCCCTCTCCCTGTGGTTAAACAAGGCTGAGCAGTGGATGGGCAAGATGAATCTTGATGATGAAGGGCCCCGCATGCCCTGGGGCTTGCGGGCACAGACTCTAAGCTGGCAGAAGCCAGCAAGCTGCCACCTACACCTGCAGTGAACCAGGAACTGCAGCACTGGGAACCTGTCCCAGCGACAGCTCCGCAAGGTCTGAACAAAACCTATTTGCTAAAGACCAGGGTCCCAAATCTGTCTTCAAGGGGAACTTTGCACAGAGATCCACTGAAAACCAAGGGAGTAACATCCTTTTTGGACCTATGGGAGAAGGTTCATCACCATTTATGTCAATTAAACAAGTAGGTGAATTTGAATAAACGAACGATACAGCCTGAAATACACAGCTGTAGCTTGCCCTGCGCGGCCTGGTAGTACCAAGATACTCTCTGAAAAGTTGTTCAGGCTCCTCTGGTAGCCCTTTCAGGAGCACTGACACAAGGCACAGCTGCAGTGCAGGTAACATGCAGGCGTGTTGCACTGCGTAGTTCGACAGTGAGGTGAAGCTGCAGTGTCGTTACAGTGAAAGCGTGAGACGAGCGCTGCAGGGAGAAGCAAGCTGGGTTCTGCTCCGTGGTGACTCCCCCACTCCGGTGGGTCTTGCAGGACTTGCATGTCCCATGGACATCACGTCACAGTGAGTGACTTCCATAACTGCTACTGGTGTTGGCTGTCTTGGCAGAGAGGCTGGAGCGACCGGGGGAACGAGCTCTGGGCTTGCTCTAGAAGAGACCCCTTTAGTTTAAGGGTCAGGGCACGTGGACAGGCAGCAGTAAAGGGGGAGCTATTGTTTGTGGACAGACAGCTGACACCGAGCTGCAAGGCTGCTTATTGCAGCGTGTTTCACTGCAATTTAAAATCTGGGTGTACTTTTAATGCTAAAAAAAAAAAGCTGAAAGAAAGCAACAGGAACAGGGTCTGAAATAAAAGGTTGCAAAAAATCAAATGAGCAGGTTCCAAGAGCTGCATGTGTGGATATTGCTCTGGGTGAAAGGTGGTTTGTTTTCCAAGATTAGCTCCCAGCTTATGCCCCAGCAGTGAGACCATGACCATCAGAGCATCTGTGCTGGCTCTGGCCAAAGGCTCGCCTTAACCCAGCACCCTGTCCCCGGCTGTGACCAGTAACACGTGCTTAGGGGGAGTGTAAGGGAGAAGCTGTAGCACGATCCTTCCCCTGGCCCATCGTCCCATCTTCTGGTATCAGCATCCTGGGAACTTTTGATCGACCTGGTAATTGTAGTGGTTCTGGGTTTGGGCTGTGGCGTTTGGGTTTTTGTTTTCGTCTGCTCTTTTTCTCCATTGTTGTCTACCCTTTCCAAGAGAGGGTAATGGGATGCTCCCACCCCAGGAATCATGACTTAGGTGCATCAGAGGCTCATTTTTTTGTGGTGGCTTTAAGAAAGGAAAGCTTTACTTCCCTTTTCTAGAGCCTTTCAGTAATACTCTCTGAGATCGTGCATGCCTTCATGACCATTCTGAGCCTGGAGCCGGCATTTTTAAAGCACTGCGTGCAGCAGCCCCCAGCAAAACGACGGTGAGAGCAGAAGGAAGCACAGTATGATCATGGAGCACACCTGCACGTGCAGGTAGGCACTTCTTATTTCATACTTTGCCAGTCTATCATTAGTGCTCTTGGAGCATGGCCAGTGTCCCTTTGGTGCACGTCCACTTGGCCTGCCATGGAGGTGATCTGACTGCAGCGAGCAAGACGAGCAGAGCAGAGGAATTCCAAATTCTTGGTTATAGTTGAGAACTGCCTGAATTTCTGACTGCAAGCTGTGGATGCCCCCTCCCTGGCTGTCTTCAAGGCCAGGCTGGATGTGGCTTGGAGCAACCTGGTCTAGTGGAAGGTGTCCCTGCCCATGGCAGGGGGGTTGGAACTAGATGATCTTTAAGGTCCCTTCCAACCCAAACCATTCTATGGTTCTGTGGTATGCTAGAAAGAAAGAGGAAACATGGGTTTGGGTTGTGGGTTGCAAGTGTTTCAGAATGACCTTGCAGTGTCCTGCATGCAGAGTCAGACACTGGTGCTGCTAAGTAACAGCAATGTAATCTGGCCCTGGGGTTATTCCATGTACATACCCTGCTCGTTCTGTGGTTTTGAATGTCCCTAAAACAGGTTTTTTCCTAAACTTAAGCAGTGAAGATTAAATCCCCCTTTGATGCATTTTTATTCCTCTTGGTAGATCTTATTGCCTCACTGAGAAAATTAACTTGATCATGAAATACCATGTTCCCATTTCTTGACTCTTGCCCTCTGCATCCAGACACCTCTGTCCCCTTTGGTACATATTTTAACATAAAGCTGTTGTACAGCACATGTGTACGCACAGGCATGTGTGCTACCTGTACACTCTGCAGCTTTGTCCACTTCACTGAGAACAAGTGAATTTCTGCCTGTTACTCAGAGCTGCAGTAAGGGCTGAATTTCCAGATCTTGCTTTTGTTTATGTAAGTCACTTTTATTTACCTAAGTACAAGCCCTCTTGGAAATTTCATAGAATCATGGAATGGTTTGGATTGGAAGGGACCTTAAAGCCCATCCGGTTCCAACCCCCCTGCCATGGGCATCGACACCTTCCGCTAGACCAGGTTGCTCCAAGCCTCATCCAGCCTGGCCTTGGACACTTCCAGGGATGGGGCATCCACAGCTTCTCTGGGCAACCTGTTCCAGTGCCTCCCCACCCCCTCCGGGAAGAACCTCTGGCTCCATTTCTACTGGCTCCACTCATATAGGGCTTCAGGATTTGACCTCATCTGTTCAGACCAACCTCTCAGGTCAGGGCTACTCTGTTCAGTAGAGTTAAGTAACAGGGTTACGTTGGTAACCCTGAGCTCTCCTCCGCAGGAAGCATGCTGTGACATGGCAAGTAACGCGCTGCGTGGGTGACACCCTTAGGTCCATCACTTGGATTTACATCTCCCTCCTCGGCAGGTGAGCTAGCCTTTGTCAGGAAATAAAAAGGGGCCGAAGTGTAACTAGAAATGCATTGATCTATATACCTAGGCAGTATCTGTAGAATTAAAATGGTTGAAGACTTAAAGTAGAATTAGGGAGAGAGCAGCAGTACCCCCCTGGGCTTTACCCAAGAGGAGCTGTTGCCTTTTGGGGGAGAAGAGGAGAAGGAGGTGCTGAGGTATTTAGATGGCTGCTCTGTTTTGCCCCGTCATGGAAAGAAGAACGGTATGAAGGGGAAGGCAGGGGGTAGAGCAGCTTTTATGTTGCGGCCGGGGCTGGGAGAAATAACATGCTGTAAATATCGCAGCTGACACAGCAGAGGCCCATTTGGCCAGGAATATAGGGCAATAAACGCTGTCAGGTGATCCAGGGGTGTTGTGCGTAAGGCTGCCAGGTAGTTAGGCGAGAGCTGATCAGGAAATAATTATGGCTGATAAGGGGAGCTTGTAAGGAGGCCAGCACCTTCCGTGACCATGAAAGGTTTTAATGATTAACTGTTATGGAAAAGCTAGAAGCACATTCTCCCCTCTGGTCGCAGTCACACCCGGCTGCACTCCCGCCCCATTAACTCGAGCGCTGCCCGGCCGAGCAGCAGGGTGCTGCGCCGGGGCCTCGCTGCCGCGCGCCAGCCGCCTGTCGTTCCAGGCAGCCTCCGGGGACGGGGAGGCTGCTTGCTCCGGAGAAGGGCACGGGTGGCAAAGCGCTGTGTCTGCCCAGGTGTCTGGATTTCCTGGAGTTAACTCATGGGGGAATCCATACTGCTCCTGGGGAAACTGTGGGAGGTGGCTATCCCCCGTGTGTTGCAAGTGAAACCCCACCCTGGCAATAGGCTGTGTCTGGGGGACAAGAAGCTGTGTGGCTTGAAAAGATGCAAGAGGGAGAAGAAGTCTCCTGTGCTCTGAGTAGGTGCAGCAGCTTATGGCTCAGGTGCTCCAGGACACCGACACACGCAGGGTGCAGCTGCCCGGGACCCAGCCTGGGTACTGGTTTTGAACATCTTCTTTCTGTTTCCTTATGCAATGGTGAAAACAGCAGATGCCAATAAAAACAGCTGTTGCCGACGCAATGTTGAACTGACAGTCTGCGGGCATTCCCCTGCTGCAGAGTTTGCAGCACAATACGGCCCTGATATTTTGCCTTGCTGGCACTGCATGCTCCAGCTTCCTCGGCTGACACGAGAAGTGAGCTACTGCCATCAAAACCTCCTCTTGTTCCCCAGAGCTGGGAGGAGTTGTCCAGGCTGGTAGGGTTCCACCTTCTAAACCACTTTGGCTCCATTTACAAGGTGCTGTAAGCACGGGCTTGCACTTGTGGCAGTGCTGCGGGAAGATGAAGAGGCCACGGACCCTGTTAGGACTATATGAAGGTTAGGAATACATACAAACACAGCAAACTGGCTTTGCCCCTAGTTGGGTCAGCCCTCTGCAGCACACTGCGGGGAAAAACACCGTCTTTTGCGTGATAGCTGTTCCTACTGCCTGCAGCAACAGTGGGGGCAGAGCCGTGCCCGGCGCTTGGCAGGCACCGAGCTAGCAGTCTCCAGATTCACTCTATTCAGGGAGCTGGCCCTGAATATTAAGATGGCAGTGATATTAAATATAGACAGTGGGAATGGTGCCAGAGCAGTAGTCTGGATCTTGAATAGACTTTCCTTTGCAACCTTATTGTACAGCTGTTGTCATAGTGTTTGCTAATTGATTTTACTTGATTAATGCTAGCTAATTAATTTTTATTAATTAAGTCTCATTTAGTGACTTGTATGGTGAGGCACAGCTATAAACCTCTGCACAGTCTGTCTGCACTTAGTACAAATTTTCCCGGCTCGGATTTGCCCCTGGCAGGAGAAGGTGCTGCCAACCCCATGGACCCGCTGTGCTGGAGACACAGGGCATGTAAAGGTGCGCTGTCAGGGCAGGGGGAGTGGGGGCGAATCCACGGGCTGTTGTTGGGACTGTCCACAGACTGCGGGTAACTCCGGTGTTGCTCTGCGTCGCTGTACGTGTTGGATGTCCTTGGCCAAGATGCAGACTCCATCATCATTTCTGAGAAAATCACATCGTTAAGGATTCGTCTGTAATCGATTGGCCATAGCCCTGATTCAGTGAGACACTTAAGTACATGGCTAATGTCCATCACACAGTCTGGTACCTTGATGGATTGCCTTTTGGTTTTTTTTAAGCACCTGCTTTTGCATTTAAAATCGGATTTGTGCTAAACTGAAGCTTTTGTGCCTACAAAGAGCATCGGCCGTGGCCTGACCACCAGGTGCCATGTGCCCGCAGTCGAAGTGTGCTGTGGCCCTCCTTGCCCGCACAGGAGGTTGATGATCACAGGTTACGGAGTGGAGGGCGTGAGTTTGGTTGAATTGCATTTGGCTGTCCTTAACGCTGGATGAGCACACAGTGTCCAGGAGGCAAGGGGAGGGAGGGGACTTTCTTCTGCCTGGGCAGAAGAGCAGCTGGTGGTTTCTTAGAGTGTATACGGGGGGAGGTAGGAGCGCTGACTTATTTTCCATGTACAATTAAATGAATCCTTACAAGGCCCTCTTTGATTTTTTTTTTCTTAACAAACATTTTTATTTTTAAAAAACCTGTCATTTTATTAGAAGTGTTTCTTTTTTGACTTGAAGGATGAGTTAGGAATGGTTGTGAAGCAATTGTTCATTAGGCTGGTAGCTAGGTTTCATTTATTTTTAATTCTGTTCAGCTTGGACAGCTTTTAATCAGTTTAATACTTATCCTCTCATTTCACTAATTGTTATTTATTCCATTCAATTATGTATCTCACAAACATTAATTTCCCCTCACAGGTCTCCTATAATGACCCCTAGAAAGCTGGGAAAATGAAGGCAGAGAGTTTCAAACCACCTTGACAACAGCTTCTAGTGACCGCCTTGTGTGTTAGGAGCCTGTGCCACAGCCAGCAGCAGGACTGGGATCTTCCAGCCACTTGGGTGCTTCTGAGGATTACCTCTAAACTGTATTTAAGCACGGCGGTAAAGCCCAATTAAGTAAGTACTTAAGCACAAGCTTACATTGCGGCACACAGCCGGTCTTGCCCCTGCTTGACAAATCATATGCTGGGAGCTCGGTTACTACCTTCAGGCTTAGGGAATGGCTGGAGCCCTTCGCCTGCTGGGAAGCTTTGCCGTAGGCGCCTAGCAAGGAGGGGAGAGGCTGAGCTTCAGGAGTTGAGCTGGTATCAGCTGGCATCATTCTGTTGACTTGGAGGGAAGTGGTGGGCTTTATGCATCCATCAGAGGTACTGGCAATGGTTTGGGTTTTGGTTATTATCTCAGTGCCAAGTGGAGAACCGTGGGGACTCAAGGTCAGACCCCCACGTGCAGACAGCTACGCCTGGCCGCGGGCTGTGTTTAAGTGTTACGTTGCAGGGAGTCAGAAACTTCCTCAAGTCACTCAGTTTTTGGCAGAGCAGCACCAAGGCTTGGTGCCCCAGGAGTGATGAACTCCCCACTGAGCTGTGCAGAGAGCCAGGGGTTCGGCGCCGGCGCGGTGAGCCCTGGCACAGGGGTGGGTGCAGTCCTGCAAGCACAACCATACAGCTTTTGGGACCCAGCCATAAAGCCAGAGCTCAGTCAGACATCGTGGACCACCTGTGTCCTCCCTTCAGACAACTTCCTTCCTGTGACCTGCTTTGGTCAAGGCCCGATCCTGACCTGAGAGGAGTCAATGGAGAGGTCAGCACTGACTCTGCTCGATGCTGCCACAGGCTGTCAAGCGTTGGCCTCTCTGCTGAGCCTCTCCGAGGAGCTGCAGTGCTGACAGCATTGCTGATGGCTGCCAAATAGGCTATTTCCATCCCAGCCTCACACCATCATCATCCCTCCTCAGCAGTCCAGTCTCCCTGGTTACATGACCGCAGAGCTAGGACAGGCAGGGCTTGATTTTGCCTTATGTTCATTGATCCTGGCTTAGTGCTGGGTGTTTAACATGACAAAAGGCTGTTTGCAAAGTCACGGCAATTAAATTCTCTAATTGTCCTATTTTTTAGAGGAGCTGAGTCTCTGGCATGTAAGTGGGTCACAAAAGTAGTGCGTTTAGTACTTTTTTAAAGGCAAAGTGGGCTGGCTGCAGCTCCACAGGTGAGATCCATGAGATCCTTGGTGAGGTGGCCCAGGCAAACCCTCAATAAGCAGGGTCAGTCTGATCTTCATGCCAAGTTGGGCAGCTTTCCTTCTGCCCCCAGCCATGACCAGTCAATTGCTGTGCTTGTAAAGACCAGAGGAGGTGTGAGACAGTGGGAACTGGAGATGGAGCAGTTGTGGAACAGCTTTGCCAGAGCTTGTCTTGAACTGAACCACTTTATGGTCCCAGTCTGATCCTGGATCTTACTCATATGGGAACTACCCCCTGCCCAGCTTTCCGCTGCCATGGCACAAGGAGAGAGATCGGCTTAGCACCAAACCGTTCCTCCTTTCCCAAGAAATCATTTTGTCTGGTAGTACTGACTGCTGTAAAGGTTAGCACACCTAAGAGGCCTAAAGCAGAGCACACGTCTCACCGATTTGTGTGGAGTTTGAGGGTCTCTCTTCAGTGTGCATAAAGCCAAATAAAAAAATCAAAAGCCATCCTGCCCCAGGGCCAGCTGTTGTTGCAGCACCACGCTGCTTCCCGCCATACCACCAGCAGAGCCGGCACAGCCGCGCACTCTCGGTTCCTCTCTTGTGGGAAGGCTCTACGGCGGCTCTGCAGCCGACGAGTACGTCCTTGGGGGAGCTACGCACAGGGGGCTACGGTCATTTTGCCCATAGCTGGAGCTGATGGCTGAGCTGAAACCAAGTGATTCAGAGTTGGAGAGTGATTCAGAGTCAGGCTCTGGGAGAAGCTTCCCTAACTGCATTCAGCTAAATCCAAGGGCATGGCTCTGGCTTGAGTCTGACCTTAGCAGTTTTATCTGCTATGGCTCACCTCCTGAAGTGGTCAGACGAGTTGTGATGTATGCTGGGATAGACGGTTTAGGTTAAACATAGACGAATTTGCTAGTCTCCCAGTACCTTGACTTCTGCACGCCATCTTCCTGCGACAGCAGTGGCACCTAAAAATGGTGGATGAGGGTTCCCTGCTGCTTTTTATTTAGCCAAGCATCCCTGCTGAATCACCAAAGTGTTAAAGGAAAGTGCCCCTCCGTGGGCTGTGGGAGGTTAGGCCACCAGAATGAAGTCTGGACAGTACTGGGAGGAATAAATGTGAAGGGCTCAGAGCCTCGTGTCACATCTGGGGATGGCTCACGTTCACCTTGCTGAGAGCTGGTTTGTGCTGGGGACAGTGTCTGCGTCATAGCTGGCTCCAGCTGTTGGGCAATTGCAAACTCAAAACTAGAAAAGCACCGTAGAGTCAGGAGGGCTTTTTCAACCCTCTAAGCATCCCCTCCTTCACGGTGTGGAGGTGCAAGCCAAGACCAACCAGGAGGGGCTTATTCCCTAGTGAAGAGGAAACGCTTTGTCTTTGAGCCTGACAGCCTTCAAAACTATCACAGTACTGGAATTTGCCCTAAAAATGGGAATAAAGAGGATTTCCCTGGATTAATATTTCCCCAAACTGGGTTCAGCACACATAGAGTTTGGAACAGATCTGGTTGGTTTTATTTGGTTGAGAAGTTAGGAGAGCCTGGCATGGCTGGACATGAAGTCATGTGTTCATGGTGTTTATGAGTTCTCTTGTGAATGTATGGAAAACATGTATCATTATTTCAACTCCCAGTGCTGGAAATAGTGCACACAAATGACTGTGAGTCAGAAGAAGGTGAATCAGTGTAAGTTAGCTTTACTGCCAATCGTTGAAGAGCACAAACATGTCATGGGCAATTATTTGGCTAATTAGAACAGACCTTTGAGCATTGAAATCCAGGGTTTTCAAAGGAGCCTAGCAGAATTGGGTGCCTAAGTCCTTCTGCTATCAATGGAAGGTGGGTACATATTTCTTGTGAATGCTCAGCTTAGCAGAATACCCCAGGCACTTTATTCAGAAGCTGAGGGAGCAGGATTTCCCCTGGGTGCATGGGCAATGTGTTCCCAGCAAGAAAGGCAGAATGCCTCTAGATGGGGACCTACAGCCTGAACCAGTCCGTGCGAATGCCCACTTCAGTCCCTCATGCACGCTGGAGCCTAGGAGAAGGAGTTAAGATGCTCACCGTGTGAGTGGGAAGAGCCCTCTGGTCCCAAGAGCACAATGCCTGCAGCGTGGTCTCAGGGTGGCAGCTCTGTCCCTTGGTCCTTGCCAACACCACTTGGAGAGGACATCTGAATGTATGAGCAGTGGCACTGCCCAGGGTAAATTGTGAGAGGGCTGGCAGTTAGTCCTGTGTGAGAGGTCAGGCAGAATTAGGATGGTTTCTGTTTGCTCTGACGTGTGAAGTGACTCCTGTTTATCCAGCAGATAAACATGCAGACTGCCCGCGCTGGTGCAGTGGATCTCAGACAGGCAAGAGTTAAATGCAGCCGTGGAGCTGGTTCAAAGCATAGTGGGAGACATGTACCTCCGATCCTGTAAAGGATCCTGTTTTCTTGCTGGCAGCACAGCCTGCTCCAATTAGAATACAACGGCTGAAACAGGGCCTGGAGTCAGTCTGTCCCCTGCTGTGGTGGTGGCACTGTCACTGCTTTTGTGGTAAGTAGAGCAGTTTCAGTGCCAGTCACCTCTCTGAATACTGCCTTGCAAAGACGTGCACAGTCATTGATTTTACTTTAGCCCCAGTGTGTTTTCCCTCTGTGAGATCACAGAGCTGGCAGGACAGCCTTGCCTGCAGAGGATTTGCTTCCACTTGGGCTCCAGCCAGGCAAGACAGGAATCCTAAGTGCTCACTGCTTTATGGCTCATCTAGAGCAGCAAGCCTTGGTGCTTCCTCCTCCAGGTCACCTTCTCAGCACAGAGATGGCCCAGGGGAATTGTTTGGGGTTTTTTTCTGTCAAGTGGGTTTACCCAGGGCAAGCAAAAGAGGAATAGAAGCGTCTTTATCAAACGGGTGGTCATGTCTTGGAGGCCTGGCAAAGGCTGTTGCACGAGGCAGCGCGGACACACAGCACCAGAGATGCGAGTGTTACCTGGAATGCTACGCTCTCTGTCACCGAAGTGCCTTCATGTGGTGGGCCAGGAACTGGGGGGGCTAGAGGCTGAAATGACATCAGGCCACAGCAGAAGCCTTACTTGGGAACTCAGTCATGTTCCCAAATGGCAAGGCTCTCCAGTGCAGAAGGGTCTTTCCATGCTGCTTCTGTTCTCAGGAGCTTTCAGGCCGGTAGTAACATCTGTGTGGGCTAACAGCTCTTGATGGGGCCTTCTTTGACAGACTTGTTAGGGCCATGCCTTAAAGCCATGTACCAATCTAGCATTATCTGGCAATGAATTATGCATTAGGGAATTATGCTGCAGGAGAACCAACTCCAAAGGCTGCCAGAGGGTGCCAGGAGCTTGTTGTTGAGAGAGAAATCTCAGCCTGACCTGAAATCCCTGCTCAGGAACCACTTGCTTCCCTAGCGAGTAGGCAGTACCTACTGAGGCCCTGTGCAGGGTTACACGGAAAGTCACCCAACGCATCTTCCAAAACCAAGATTCCTAGTTGCTCTCAGGGAATGAAGCCCAGATGGCCCCAGTCTCCCTGGCTCTGCTTGTTTCCCAGTGAGACACCTATGCCCAGTTATGCCATCGAATTCCTGCATGGCTTACAGGTCCCAGCTTGGGAATTCAGTGACTAGAATGGACCGAGCAGCTTATTTGAAATCCCTGCACACCACTCTGTAATTAAGAACAAGAGAGATATTTTCAATTCATTAGCTTTCATTGACCCACTTGTGACCCTCCAAATGCTGTTGCGGTGCACTAGGTCTCTGAGAAGGCATGTCATCTTCTCTGGGGAGAGATTAATCTCCATTACTGATTCTGCCTTAGCCCAGCGCTCTTTGTTAGTTTCTCATTAATGTTCTGGCAGATCGGAGCTGCCAGCTGAGGAAGTGACACTCACACAGAACATTGTTAGGAAAACACAGTGCCTTCATATGGTACAGTAATGGCCCAGGGCACTGCTGGCCAGGCGTTGTGGAAAGGCCCTGGCCATTGCAGATGGGCTGACGGCAGCAAATGATGCCGAGTGGGTAGCACGGCGTGTGCAGCACGTAACGTTAAACCATGTTGGTTTTGTTCCTCTTTTCACCTAGACTGGAGTCTCCCTTGACTGTCTCATCTGCGTGTTGCTTCAAGTCGCCGGAGTTTCTGGGTCCTGCTTTGGTTGAGCTCCCACTGCTCTCCATCACAGAACAGCCCCTGCTTATCTCTGTGGAAGGATGTAGCTGCTGCACCAACTGAGGTACGAGCCCAGGTTTCCCAAGTCCTGTTAATCAGGATACCACCTGGTGGTTTTTCACCCAAGATGAGGGGAGGAATCCAGTGAAGGCTGCCTCACAGATATTTTACCAAAGTAAGGAGCAAGTGGAGACCCTCCAGTAGGTGGCCTTAAAAATAAGTTCCAACTGAAGTTTATCAGAATAAAGGCCATCACCAAGAAATCACATTGTTTTTCTGCTCTGTGACCTCCCTATAGCTCTAAATTAGAAGGGGGACTTCAGTTAGTTTCCCTCTACTACACTTGTACGGTGTTGCAAAAGTTTGCTTGACTGTTGTCTGTGCCATGGTCCTGCTTCAAGAACACCACTGCTAACGAGGAATAGCAGTATGGTGTTCGTTGCAAGTCACAGAGAGCTTCTGCTCCCCTAAAGGAGTGACCCTCAGACCCCGTTCTGCAGGGGGATAAAATGAATCCTTCTTAGTGACTTGCCGGGATTTGGGGAGTAAGTCAACACACAGGCCAAGAGGCCAGGTCTCCTGGCTCCCAGGGCTGTCTGATGTACTCGGCCTGGTCTTTGGAGAAGAGAACGCATTGTTGGAGTCAACTGGAAGTGGTGTGACAGACGCAGAAGTGCAGCCTGCTGTCCTTTCACAGCTACTTCAGGATCCCACGAATAGTTATCTAGCAGCGATTCATTTCTTTACCAGTGCTGCAAATGAGACATGTATCAGGGTTACAGCAGTCTGTTGCAACGTTACGTTGAGTTTCATTGAAAGCCTAAGGTCCTGGATCAAGGAATTGTCTCTTTTCAACAGTGCATTGCAGTTGCTGAAAGAACTGCTAAATGCAGTCCTTGTAGGCTCTAAAATTCAAAGGGGGAAAAAGAGAAACAAACCCATATATTTAAAAAATACCAACCACTGCTTTTAGATTTCTTGCATATGCATTTGGAATGTTTGAGACTGTTAGGAATATTGCTGGTAGAGGCTGCTCTGGGAATCTGTGAATGGGTTGCAAGTGTCGGTGGCTGGCTGGATTAGGAAACATATAGTAGAATAGAACAGACTATTTCGTTTGGAAGGGACCTACAGTGATCGTCTGGTCCAACTGCCTGACCAATTCAAGACCAAAGTTACAGCATGTTGTTAAGGGCATGTCCAAAAACCCTGACAGGTTTGGGGCAT
The DNA here is from genome assembly GCF_000690775.1 of Eurypyga helias. Classification (NCBI taxonomy): domain Eukaryota; kingdom Metazoa; phylum Chordata; class Aves; order Eurypygiformes; family Eurypygidae; genus Eurypyga; species Eurypyga helias. Next base: position 15,553 of record NW_010272546.1, read on the forward strand.
CGACGACCCCTCTAGGAAGCCTGTTCCAGTATTTGACTGACCTCCCAGTAAAGAAATGCTTGCTAATGTTCAGATTAAACCTCTCATGGTGCAGGTTTGAGCCATTTCCCCGCTTCCTATCACTGGGTACCAAGGAGAAGAGTTCAGCACCTCCCTCTCCACTTCCCCTCCTCAGGAAGCTGTAGAGAGCAGTGTCACCCCTCAATCTCCTCTCCAAACTAGACAAGTCCTGAGAGGACATTCCTTCCAGCCCTTTCACCAGGTTTGTTGCTCTCCTCTGGACATCCTTCACATCCTTAAATTGTGGTGCCCAGAACTGCACACCGTAGTAGACCTGACTCACCCAGTGGCCTTGGGTTATGGTGGCCATCTGCCTTAGACTGGACCAGAAAAAAGGAAGACCCTGCTTTCCATGGGGTCAGGCATAGCTGTGAGAGGGAGCCAAGGACCAATGTGGGTGGGAGGTGAGACTGGGCCTACCCACGTTGCCCGGGGCTGTGGCTCTGGGCACAGGCAGGTTCTTGGGATTGGGACCTTGTGTTTTGGGCAGCAAAGGTAGTGGTCAACTCCCCAAGCTAAGTACTCAAACGAGAAGCTGTTTTCACTCAGGCACCAGCACGAAGTTAAGCTGTAAGATGTCCATGAATCCTAACTATGAGCTTGGGAAGGTGGAAGTCCTCAAAATACAGGCCATCCCTTCCCAAAGCGCTTGAAGCTTGAAGAGTGTAACATCTCAAAACCAGTTAGACTGGGGTAAGGTGGGAAAGATGGGAAGGAGTTAGATGTGATGCTTTAAATATCTCTCAGTGTCACTGGCAATAGGTTGCCTGTGGTGGAACCAAGAACCTGGAGAGCTGGGAAGCAGCAGGTTGCAAGAGAAAAGTAGTGACTGACTGGTCAGCTGGTCTGAGGAAGCTCAAAAATGAGAAGTAGCCAGGTGTGGGATGTGTTGCCAGCAAGGGAACCTGGATGGAATTAAGTCCAGTTTCAAGCTATTTCCTCCTTTCTTCACCTACCTGGAGTGCCCCGGGGCTTTGGAGTTGCTTTGTAAGGTGGTGGTTGGTGCAGGCACATGGGACTTTTCAGAGTGTGCAAACACAATGTTGAAATCTGCTGCTTGGCTTTGAAGTTTCGGTGTTTGGACACATCAGCGATGTGGTATGTTCCTAATCTCCAAGTGGCTGAGGGTAGTTCTGATGATCAGGTTGGAGAGGTAAATACTCACCCCTACATACTTCAGTGTTACTTTGAACAGAGGGCTAAAAAATGTGATTTATTGTCTCAGCAAACATTCCTGACAGGGAACATATTTGCTAGATTGTTGGTGAAAAGCTAGCTCTGAAGGGATGTGAACTCACTCCAAGGTACTTTTGTTTACGCATTTCAAATACATGATTGCAAATAATTCTGCTTTCTGTGCCCCAGTGGAAGCTGTGCACTAACCAGGGGAAGGGAGTTTCCTGCCGGGCTCAGACAAAACTTAACCTCTGTCTTAGCATGACCTGCAGGACTGGACTCATTCCCACTGGCGTTGGGAAGACAGGGTCTTTTGCCTATGGAAAACAGGTCTTTTCCAGTGGTAGCGTGCTGTCCAGGTCTCTTAGCCGTGGTTTGAAATCCTGCTGCAGTGCACAGTGGGAATTCTGGGGAACCTTTGGGCAGCTGCAGTTCCCGTGGTGCTGTACTGGTTCACCCCTTCCCGGGCACGGCGGATGTGTCTGACAGATCTCCGACTGTGCTGTGTCATGGGGGCTGTCGCCTGGGGAGAAGAGAGACAGCAGAAGGTAAGGCAGGCAAGACTCAATCTCCAAGAAATATCCTGGTTACGTTTCCGTGTGCAAATAGTTTTTGGAGGGAAAAACTGTATTTTTTTACATAAAACAGCATAGTGAAAACTATCCCAGGCATACTTTTCCTGTGCAAGCCTACCACAATGGGAAACTTCTGATCGTGCCTACCTATTAGTAGCATTGTAATAATTACTGTAGCATCCTAAGCCACTGATCATCAAACACGGCCAATTTTGATCTTTGCAGGTATCTTCCCATTAAGAGAGAACCTTCACCCTATCTGAGTAACAGTCACAACATTAAAAATAATAAAAATCCTTCAGTGAGGTGAAATACACAGCTGGAGGGTTGGGGAAATAGCACTGGCAGAGGAGACACTGGAATAAGGACCTGTCAGGTTGGGGGTGTTGAGATCCAGGATGTAGTTGCGGAAAGAGGAGAGCTGCTGCATCTCCCGGCTGCGCCGGCTAAAGCAGTGCGTGTCAGAAACATCTAGACAAGGTGGAAAACTTGTTACAAGTATTGGGGAGGAAAACAAAAAAAAAAAAAGAGAAAGAAAGGAAGGGAGAAGAAAGAAGAGCAACAAAGAGCCACCAGAATGCGTGATTATACGCTGCCTGAAGAAGACAGTTGAGATTATATAATTCTCTGGGGAAACTCTACATGAAAAGATTATATGTTCAATTAGGTGCACAGTGTGAGGCTTCTTTAATTAAAAAAAAAAGGAGTTGAATGCTCAAAAAAAAGTGTGGAGGGGGGCTAGTGAAGTGCTGAGCTGAAAACCCTTTTTTAAATCTTTCTATGTAGCGCATAGTGGGGGAGAAGGAGACAGCAGAGAAAAGGATGCGTTTGACACGTGTCAGAGATATCAACAGCTCCAGTGACAATTTTAAGGAAATTAAATGGAAATTAAAGGGAAGCGTTTTAGAGCAGAAGTCCCAAAAGCACTTAAAAATATCGAAGATCAGAAAAGCTCAGCGTCTGTCAGCAGCGGGGGAGCAGCTCCTTTCATGGCCAGCATGCTAAGCTCAGAGGGCCAAGCCTGCGTCAGCGCTGAGACGCCGGGACTCGATCCGATGCACATCAAAGGCTGTGCCAGAGCACGGGAGAATCTCTAGGGCTAAACAGCTCCTTCCAGCAGGCAGAAGTTCTGAAATCCCAGCGTCTAGGGATGGGGGGAAGGATTGGGGCTCCAGTACTAGTTTAGCTTCGTGGCTTTGCTAATTCTTCAGCTTAGCTGGTCAGAGGAGTTCATGAGATCGTAATGATTTCATGGGGTTGGCCTCTGCACTGCCCCATCCCTTTTGCTGTCCGGCTCCAGGGGGTGAGGAGTGGCTCCAGCCCCTGGCTGTGCCCTTCTCCCTCACCTCAAGGTGACTTCAAGGGGGTCAGGCTTTTTGCTGTTCTCAACTGCTCTTGCTCTTTCGCTGCTCCTGGTGTGCAGTGTGCCATCTGGACGGAAGGCAGGGCACCACGAGGAAGTGTGGTGTGAAGCAACTGGAACTGAGACTTTGCAAGCACGGCTTGACTTCCTTATTTCGCTTTGTCACTGTCTTGCAAGGCCATATCATACAGCGTGTTGGGTGTGCCCAGTGGTCTCCCACTGAAAATCAACTGGATCTTGGCTGTCATCACTTTGCCATAACACCCTGTGGCCTCTTTCCTCAGGGCCGTGCTTTCTTTCATTTCTCTGCCTCATTCTCATTTCAGTCGCTGCCCGTCTCCTGGGTGTTTTCATCCGTCTCAGTTTGGCCACGGCAGCGACAGAAGCAGGCGTGATATGACGCCACTGTTACTTCTTTTGAACTCCTGCTGCCTATGTGATCCAGAACGCCAGGCAGCCCATGTAGCCTACAGAGAGGACCCACAGAGGTGCACACCAGCGTCTAAGCAGGGGAAGAGGGAGTGTGTTGAAGGAAGCGAGAGAAAAAAAGACACTATGGTGTTTTCATTTCCTCAGGAACACATCCCAAAAAAACCCACAAGAGGGTGAGTCATCCACAGAGGATATTGGCCTCTTCGAGTTGCAGCTGCTAGTTTTTAATTCTATAATTTTAATTTACCAGATAAATACAATAAAATAAGGGAGGAATGACTGGTAGGATGCATATTATTGTCTCTCTGTAGGATTCTCCCTTTTCCAGCATGGATGTATGTTGGATCTCAGTGTAATATACAGGTGAAGCTTGTGCAAACACATCTGCAGGCTTCTGGTACAGCTTTGTGAGATCATGAGAGATCATATCATTGGTGAAAACAGTGAAAAAATAATTAATATTCTCTCTTTTTGCATAAGTACTTTAATATGAATCAGTATCATTCAGATGAAGCCCTGTTTACAAAGTCCAGGCAGTACAAAAGTGGGAGGAGTGGCTGATAGGCCTGAGAGTCATGCTGCCGTCCCAAAGGACCTGGACAGGCTGGAGAAATGGGCCAACAGGATCCTCGTGCAGTTCGACAAGGGGAAGTGCAGAGTCCTGTCCTTGGGGAGGCACAACCCCAGGCACCAGTACAGGCTGGGGGTGCCCAGCTGGAAGGCAGCTGTGCAGAGGAAGGACGTGGGGGTCCCGGTGGACACAAAGTGGAACATGAGCCAGCGATGTGCCCTCATGGCAAAGAAGGCGACTGGCATCCTGGGCTGCATCAGGCAGCGCACTGCCAAGAGCGGAGGAGAGGTGATCCTTCCCCTCCACTGGTGAGAGGTATCTGGAGTGCTGTGTCCAGTGCTGGACTCCACGTGTAAAAGAGACGTGGACAAATGAGTCAAAGGCAGGGTCAAGATTAAGGAGGATATGAGGATAGGCTGAGACAGCTGGGGTGGTTTGCTCTGGAGAAGGGAAGGCTCAGGGCAGGATCTTATCAATGAACACAGACTGAAATGCAGGAAATTGCATTTAAACATAAGAAAAACCTCCCTGTGAGGATGGTCAAACTTGGGAGCAGATTGACCGGAGCAGTGGTATAGTCTCTACCCTTGGAGATATTTACGACCCAACTGGACATGATCCTGAGCAACTTGCCCTGTGTGACCAGGCTCTGAGCAGGAGGTTTGGGCTAGATGACCTACAGAGCACTTTTCTGACCTCAGTGATTCTGTGATTTTATTCCCAGTTGTTACCACTAAATGCATTATTCAGCTGTCAGTGAGTTGGGATGATCTAGGAAAGAAATGAAGTGATTCTGTGTTTAGCATGAAGCTTCCACTGGGTTGGTGTGGATTAGCTAAATCAGACCACCAGTCTCAACTGGATAAACATCCCGCTTCCATTTCTGCCAAGGTCCTCCCTTTGGCACACTCCGAGCAGTAGAAAGTCAAGTGCTACAGTGCAGAGCAAACCCAGAGAGAGTTTATGATCTCTAAGCCTAGGAACTGTTTTTGTTAGATGAATAACAAACGGAAGAGCAAGGCTGTAGCATGATCTTTTCCATATGGCAGGTCAGAATCTCTGCAATTACCAGCCATCTCCTACTCTCAGGCTTGGCTGGAGTGAGCACAGAAGGCAGTTTTTCAGGGTTCATGCCATGGGGTATGAGTTGCAGACACAACAAGGGACACTGGCAAAAGGGTACCAATACTTCAAATACCAACCTAAGCTATCTTACTGAAGTAAGAAGCAGTACGGGAAGAAAAGGAAGGCCAGTATTGTGAAGATCCAAATTAATTATACCTTGTATTGTTCATCTAATAAAAATTCTGCTTGTTTCTCCAATGGCTGGTACAACTTGGAGGCTGGGATTTCAAGGTCTTACTCCTTTAGAGATAATGGGCGTGTGGGACTGAGTTTTAATTCCTGGCACCTTCTATAGGGTGCTGAGGGGGGTAGTTTCAAGATAAGACCGTAGTCCAGGGGTCTCAAGAAGGAGAAAACAAGGAAGTCTTAAAGATCAGGCTCTAAGCATGAAAACAAAAGTCTGGTGGGACTGCCTGAAGGTCCAGGCAAGTCAAGGGCTCTGCTAGTGGCACAGGAGGAGCAGGGATGAGGGATGCGTTTGGAAGTTGTGCTTCTAAAAAGCCCCAAGAAGGACCTGTGAAAATATGAAGATTCTCAGCAAAATACTGGGGTGTGTTTTTGGTGGTATTTTTTTGTGGGTTTTTTTGGTTGTTGCGTTTTTTTGGGTTTGTTTTTTTTTTTTAAAAGCCAGGGAAATCATGAAACCATAAGGGTAGTGGAAAGTGGTCTGCAAGACCTTCATCACCTTCCTCTGTTCTCCTTGTGGATAAGAGGATATGGCTTTCTAAATGCAATGTAAAGTTGGAACGCAGTGTCCCTATTCCCCTACCCCCTTCGCTTACTTGAGATAAAATACACTCCACATCACTCACACTAATGTGTGAGAGCCAAGGACTGACTTGTGGTTAAGACAGATTTGACCAACAGTCTCCTTTTCAGTCTCAGCTCTGCTGCAGCAGCAGCCCGTGACACTGGCAAATACGGTTTCCCTACTGTGGGAATGCACTTCCCTATGAATTTCCCTGGACTATGCTCCTGTGCCATTATAGCTAATCCTGTACTTTGAATATGATACTGAACCACGTTCTGCTTTTTCTCTTTATTGCCTGTACGTAGTGAATTAGAATGGCAGCCTCTTCCCCTGTCTTCCTTGGCATTTGTTGATTTAAACTTTTCATTTCCATCTGAGGATACTAAATATTCCCGGGGGCTGCGGCACTCAGAAACGCTGGTACCCTCACAGCCGTGGCGATGGGGGTGTAACGAGGTGCCTGTATGACACTGCAGTCTACCCTACTGCTGTTAGTTCTGATAGACAGAACCAGAGCAAATGGAAGAGACATTATTCAGTCTAGAAACAAAATTGTGATGGTCAGGGAGGGTGGGAAAGCAGGGATTGGCGTTCCTCCTGCAAAACATCTCCTAGCCTGCTCTGCTGTCTCATTTGCAGGCTCAGTGGGCTGTCAGGCAGGACCTGGACGGGAATGAACGCAAGGAGGCTTGGATGTGGCAACTGTTAATTGCAGACAACTGTGGGAGTGATGATGCCAAGATTGTCACTGTAATGCCAAAAGGATCCAACTGGAGTGCTTAAAATGCAGTCACGTAGGATTGTATTTAGAGCCTGTTGTCACCTCTCACGTTGGCTCTACGCAAATCCTGTTGGATTATCACCACTCTTCAAAAGTAGACAGACTTCTGAAGTGCCTAAATTCAGGTAGAATTTAGAATTTTTTCCTCCCTAAACACTGGTTGTTTCTGGCGGGTCCTTTAGTGTGCTGGTGTCCCATCTCAGACCTGAGGGTGTTGAAGATCCTCCGCAGCATGCCCAGACTTGTGCCAAGCACAAGGACAGGCTGGG
>NW_010272547.1:0-10943 GCF_000690775.1 Eurypyga helias
CTTCACAAATTCTGTTTTTTAAATTTTCGTGAAGCAAAATGAAGATGTGTAGTGCCATTTGAGACACACTATCAAGACATCAGCATGACCACAGTGCATATGCCACAAGGTCTGTGAAAAACCCTGCTCTCCCCACTGGATACTGGAAATGAATCCTCCCAGTCCTAGGCTGAGGAACTGACCCAGGCCCATAGAGGAAACACAGAACAGTGGAGGATTTTCAGATAGGACCTGGAAATCACATTCATCACTACAGAGGCCGTGCCGTAAGCAACAAAGTCGGAAAACTTTAACCTCTGCTATTGGAGTAATGCATTTAATGTCTTAATGTAAGGCACTTTGGGGCTCTGTGTGGTCTCTTACCCTAATAGACATGCTGGTAACAGTTAATATCTTTACTAAAACATCCAGTCTCTGTGGGATTGCAATTATGCATAAACAGGCCAAAGCATGAACAAACACAGCACACGTTGCAGGCAAGTGAGATCAACTGAAGGTTTTTTTAGAGGTAATGGAAAAAAAGATTGCAGTTAGAGCACTGCACTGCACTTTACTATCAGGAATATGTCATTTACCTGTGTCATCTCTCACCACACAGGGAGGGTCTTGAGACACTTTACTGAAAGGGAAAAATTTCATATGGAAGTAGCGACTGCTGTCACTATAGTATAGAGCAATAATTATTTCACAGCATACAATCATATTATGAATTAATTTAGACTTGAGAATTACAAAGAAAACACTATCTTTTCAGTCATTTGTGTGGTTGCTAGTTGCTAACCAGTGACAGGAATTATAATTTACCATAGATTATAAAGAGTTGGGTCATTGGTTAGCCATCCATCAGTAATCACATTTTATATCACTGGAGTTTTATATCACTTTTCATATAACTTGATTTATGCCTGATGGGGATTTGCACCATGCATTAAAGTAAGTAATCCAATTTACAGGCAAGACAGAAGTAAAATCTCCCTTATTTCTGAGGTTACTCAGATATTTCATCCTTTCCCCTCAATCTACTCTCCCACTGCCTGACTTCTTACACCACCTTCAGGTTTCTCCTCCTCTCTTCATCCTTTTCTTCTAGTCTTCAGAAAGTATATCATGTTACTACATATCATCATCCCTCAGACCCAACTGATCTTTCCTTTTCTTTCACCATTTTTGTGAACAAACAGTTTTCTGTGTCTTTACTCACATTTCTCTACTTTAGCTTCAATATGACTCTTCTACTAGCAGCCTCTTCAGCAGGGATGCAAATAAAAATGCATCTGATGCCACAGCACCAAAGAACAGACTTGGTCCTTTAAATTAATAGTATAGAAGTAACTCTGCTTTCTAAAGGACAGTCATGTCAGTGCTCCCCTACACAATTCCATTAATACACAGTGAAACTGCAGAAAGTCTTATATGAGCTGGACATTGCATTCTAAGATGACAAAGTTCTGAGGAAGTCTTTTGAGTTCTGTGGCTCACCTTCTTCAATTTGTCTCCTTCTTCGATGTGGCTTACCTGGACGTATCATGGTTTTGCTGCTAAAGTAGATTGCTGAGTGGGTTTCAGGAACCTTTGAAAGGCTCTGCATAAAAGTCCATTGGTGCCACTGTGCCAGATCCTCAGAAATAAATTTCACTTGCAGCCCTTGCTTATATTTCAACTCTTTTTTATTTTCTTTGCTTGTTTGTTTTCCATTCAGTTTTGACAGAAGGAAGGGGATAATTTTTAACAACCCATCCCAAACATTTCTTCTTTTCCCTAGCATTTCAACTCTGTGCTACCTCAGCTGGAAATCCAATCAGAACCCTGTCAGCATCAAAACTTGACTGCAGACTATGTGTCAAGGCAGAAGAAGAAAGAACAGCAAACTTGACAATCAGTCTCATAGTCTTTAATGATTAACCTGCCCAAATAAGCCAGATAACAAACTCATGCCTGGCCACTGAGGACCATGAAATTTCCTTTTTCACCTGACATATTGTGCTTGTTCAAGCAGACCTCATTCCCACATCCTGTGAAATTTTATGCAGACTTGAAAGACTTTAAAAAGTCTTGTTTTCTTATGGCTAAACCAGCTGCTTAGTCTAAGTGTTTAGTTCAAGATTAAGCCTATATTTATAATGGTCTTTAGGTGAAATATCTCTGAATACCATGGAAACTGTGCAAGATATAAACCAAGTTTTTAAAGAGAAAAGCTCACTTTTAGCATACTCAATCACTGTCCAGTGCTAAGAATATTGGTTAATGAACTTTTTTGGAAGTCTCAGAGTTGGCATTTACACTAATCTGGTATTTACCTGATCACCTAGCTTAGGTAAATATTTTTTAAAAAATGTTATAATTAGTTCTTCTTGTACCCGATAAAGAAAATAGTTACGTGATATTATTACCTTACTAATACCACTCCTTTTCAGGAAATGAACACTCAATTTTCAATATTTTTATTTACACCATTCCTTTTGTTTCTGTTTGTCACCCATTTCTTGATCCCTCACAATGCTCAGCACTGATGCTTCACCTGATGAACATCACTTAGAAAGATGAATACACCTGACATGACTAAAAATGCTGTAACTTTTCCATTAGCAACACCTAGTAAAGTACCTAGACCCTGAAAGTCTCAATATTTGCCAGTCAGAGCAGTAGCTTTGCTACTTCCCTGGGTTATTCAGATTGTTGAAGAGAATAAGCTCAGAGAGTGCATGGTATTCTGGATGCGGTTGACATCATCCCTACAGAAATCCCAGTGCAGGTGGGATTCATTCACACATTCATGTGTGCAGAGCATGTGTAGTCTAGCCTGTCTTGAGCGTGTCAGACTCATGAACTCTACAGCAGATTTCACCATCAGAAACAAGCAAACATTTCCATGTGGGATGAAGCTCTAGAGGGAAGAGGGGCCCAAGAAATCTGAATAATATTCAAGGATCACCTACTCCAAGTTCAGGAGTGATGAATTCCAACAAAGAGGAAGCCAGGCAAAAATGCCAGGAGGTCTGTGTAGATGAACAAGGAGCTTCTGGACAAACTCAAACACAAAAAGAAAGCTTACAGAAGGTGGAAGAAAGGACAGGTATCCTGGGAAGAATAGACAGAAATGGAGCAGCCAGGGATCAGCTTAGGAAAGCTAAAGTCTTGATAGAATTACATCTGGTCAGAAACATCAAGAGCAACAAGAAAAGCTTCTGTAGGTATGTTGATGATAAAAGAAAGCTAAGGAAAATGTGGGACCTCACTGGAATGAAACAAGAGACCTGATCACCTGGGATGTGGAGAAGATGTAGGTACTCTATTTTTTGAACCAGTCAGTCTTCACTAGCACGTTCTCAAGCCACACCACCAGGTCACAGAAGGCAAAGGCAGGAACTGGGAGAATGAAGAACTGTAGGAGAACACCATGTTTCAATACCATGTAGGAAACCTGAAGGTGCACAGGTCCATGGGACCTGATGAGATGCATCCATGGGTCCTGAGGTAACCAGCAAATTAAATTGTTAAGCTACTATCCACCATATTTGAGAAGTCATCATGGTCAAGTTCCCATTAACTGAAAAAGGGGAAACATAATCCCCATTTTTAAAAAGGGAAAAAACAAGACCTGGGGAACTAAAGGCCAGTCAGTCTCACCTCTGTGAGTCCAGCAAGATCCTAGAGCAGGTCAAGTGGAAGGTGTCCCTGCCTATGGCAGGGTTTTGGAACTAGATGACCTTTAAGGTCCCATCCAACCCAAACCATTCTACGATCCTATGAACCCTAAATATTCACTCTGACATGAACTGGAGTAGCACCCAACTCCATTCTTCCCCTGTGGATCCTGGTGTTTAGCCTGTTACTGCTCTCAAAATATTTATCAAAGACCTTTCAAAATGCTGTGTGAAGTCTTAATATATATGTTGCCATAGAGATATTTCCTTTATCCACTACACTAATGACATATAGAAAAGTCCAAGGAACTAGGGTGATATAATTTTCTTCTGCAAGGGTCAGGTTGGCTGGTCCCTCTTTTGAGATAAACTTCCAGACATTTGTTATTCTGGCTGCAGCTGTTTACATATGACATTTACTACCTTATTCTGCTTTGTAAAAGTGTGTATTTTGAAGACAGATTGCATATTTTTGTAGATTTTTTTCCATACTTACACTCCTTTAGAACTCCCAGGTGTGCCATTTGGGTCTGATGAATTTTATCACTCTATAAGTTATTATTTCTTCTCCTGACATTTCAATATCCCAAAATATTTTCTTTTCCGTGCCAGGAAAAAAAAAAACAAATTCAAGGTAAGTATTTACCCAGCAGTCTCCTTCATGAAACTTATACAAGAAAGACTGCTAAACCTCTCATCAATGTGCTTATATTCCTTCATAGATCCCTTTAGCCCTTGGTGATTCAGTGAAATTATTGATCTTTTTGCAGACTTCCTGATTTTCATTTGTTTTCACACCATCAGCTATTTATTCTTTGAAATCCATCTTGACCTTCCTAATTTTCTTTTTACTTAATAGCTGTTTAGTTAATTTATCTTCCTGCTTATTGGATTCATTATGGTCAGCTAATAAAAGGGTTTTGTTTGACTCATTTTGTTATCTGGAAGTTGCTATTTAATCATGTCAAATAACTTCTGGCCTTCCTTCTATTCCTCCTTTCCATTTTTGTTTGTGCCTCCTAATTCCATTCCAGACTTGATTTGTAGTAAGTTTTTTTCATAACTGACTTTGCAAGTTGCTTTATTTTTAACTGTGGAATATTGTGTCTAATTTTCCATGTTTGGTTTTTTGTGTTGTTTGTTGTTTGTTTGTTTGTTTGTTTTTTCATCTCCCTTGTAAGGTTTTTTGCCATATTGCTTTTTTGTGACTCTTCCTGTGTCCTTGAGTGGAAAGGAAATAGGCTGTGTTGACAGTTTAGATGCTCAGGACTCTGAGTCATGTGCCTAAGGCAGTGTCCCCATAAGTGACTCCCCTCAGCCACATAGCCTGCCTTTCTGAGGAAGGACACCATCCAATCCCAAATGTGGAGCAGTTGAGGGAATCCATAGTTCCAGACACTGCAGTTCACTGTCTGAAGTCTCAGTAAAAATTCACCTTCTTTGATGATTTAAGCTACATCTTTTGGCTACTGAACTGTGAACAGGAATGACTCTGTAAGCATTATTCTTCTATAGAGGTGAGGCAAGTAGGTAAGAGGTAACATCTTAAATAGATTACTGGAGGTTGTCTCTAAAAGTCCTCTCAATGGCACTTGAATTATTTTCTATATCTTACCTTAGATGAAGAAAAAAAAACCTAGAAAAATGAGGATGCCATTTGCAGGTCTGCATATTCCACATCCCATTCTGTCAGCCCACATTTCAAACAGACTTTCTACCTGCTGCCCCAATGGTTTTTAACTGTGGTGGTGATATCATACACACCAAGACTGTGATGTCACAATCTGTGCATTTCACTGAGCAAGTCTATGTCTCCATTTCGAGCCACAGAGGTTTGGTGGAAACTAGAAGATGCCATTTCCCAAGATAAATTCAAAAAATAAGCTCTAACCTCATGGGTCACTTAAGCAATACACTGCCCACCCAGGACTTTATGGATAGTCTAAATATGATAACATTACTGTTTCCATCCACTGAATTCTTAAAACTATGCTTCTTTCTTGGGCTTGAAAAAGTTAATGGTCTTTTTCCCGTCTGTTTTGAAAAGGGAAAATATGCTGTGATAGGTTCTCCTAATAGTCATTCAGAATGATGTTCGCTTACAGTAATTTGTGCAAATTGGAAATCCACTTTTCTCCATGGAAAATGAAATTATTCCCAGTGTTGACACATTTCCTTGGACAGCTGAAATAAATGGGCAGCTCATGTTTCTTGGAACCATGCTCAGGCTGCTTGCAAACTTATCTGTTATTACTTACAGGTAGTTGACCAGTTGTGAATCAGTGTCACACAAGGTGAAGGCTTTGGAGTGTAGTAGCTGCGTATCTGCTTGTGCCCATAGAAAGCTAATGTGAATTGCTGTAAAGGAGGCTAACCTTAAACTAATGGAGCAGTCTCCTTCCATTCAGACACAGAACGAGCACATCTCTAGCCTCACATCCATCACTGTGTATTTGTCTTACGCAGTACTTTTGCCCAGTGTGTGCAGAACATTGGTTCATTTCTCTCTTAACAAATTTCCTCACTTATCCACTCCTCCCTTTCGGTTCAATTTTATTTTTCAGTCCCACGTCATTTATCTCCAAAGGTGTGTTTCACTACCATAAGGGGAAAATATTCTTAGTTGCTTATGTCATATGTAAAACAAGTTAATCATGCATGGAACTTCATTATTATAAACCCAACATGTGTCTAGGAAGTTGTTAATTTTCAATCCTTCACTTCTCATTATTTTTACACAGACTATGTGGAAAATTTCCAAATGCAGGTGATAAATGTAATTTGAAAGGTACTGTGAACAATAAGGTTTGGGTTTGGGTTTTTTTGGGGGGGCGGGGTGAATGTTTAATAAAGACAGCATTCTATTTCATGCAGTTTTATCTGCATACAGCTAATGTATCATGAACTTAGTAACTTCTTAACATACTTTAAATTTTTTTTTTTTTTTTTTTTGAACAGGAACAACAAAAAGAAGGATATGTGAAATGTATGAATTTTCAGTGACATGAACATTATTATTTTTCCTCTTGCATATCATTAGCTTTTTAGTCTTGAATGAAAATCTTTCTGATGGTCTAAAAAAAACAGCCAGAAACAATTTTGTTGCATGCTAATTCTAATAATGAATTATGAACATGATTATAATTGTACTCTTTCCATGAGGAACCATCAATAGTTCTGACTGAATATATTCACTATATTAGAAAAGCTATTATAAATTATGCATAGCAGAAGTATAATTAAAACATTACCCAAAGGCTTTTTATCATTACTTTCAGACTCATCTCTTTCCTCACAGTCTCTGCCCTTCCCATTTAATTTCATATCTACCCACATAACAGGTTATTGGGATATCTGGACTTTTGCTAGGATTTCAGTATCCATTCAGCACTGCCTCCATTCTCAAGACTCTGAATACCACAGATGATGTTGGCATTGACATGTAGATAGACAATTCCTAGGAAAGACTGTAGACAGAACAAGGAAGATCTTAAATTCTGTTTCTGTCTGTGATCAGCTAAAATTGTTTCGTTTTGTGTTTTTAAATAAGGTACCAAAGATATTATATGTTGAAAGGAATGTGATAGCTCAGTCATTCTGAACAGTGGTTCCAAGGCCACAAGGATGTGGAGTCTCTATCCATGGAGATATGAGCACACCAGCGTGCTTTGTGTGGCTCCTGCTGTGACCCACAAAAACCAGTGAGAATGCTGGATGAAATGGGGAGAGGTGGCTAGGTTTAGTTCCCCCTGCTTTGCTCATCCAGAAGCTTTAGGCTCAATGCAGGAGCCTCTGGGTGAAAGTCCATGACCTGTACTATGCAGATATTCAGTGCAGATCACCAAATCATCTTTCAAATGATCAGAGACTGGTAACATTTCTATTCTTCGATGCAGACAGATAAAAAGCACTTGGGCATATGAGTAAGATAATTTATTACTCCCACACCTTGTGAACTGCTGCTTACTATATTAAAAATTATAGTGATCCTTATCTTCCTCAGGATAACAGATAGGAAATAGAAATGAGGGAGACCTTCCTATGTATCTGATCCAATGAGACTTACCCTTTTTACCTACTGCAGTGCACAGATCCTGCCTTCCTGATCACCAACACCTATAAATGAGAACAGGAAAACACAGCCTGCTCTTGAGAAATCTGCACGTATTGCACCAGGGACAGAGGCAGGTTCATCATGATGTGCTAAGTAGGAGCGCAAAAGAGAATAAACAATATCAGGAAGATACAGGTCTGCACACACAGCCAACCAGACTCAAAAAGTGAAATCTGTTGCATCTTTAAAAGAGAACTGTACCATATCTTTGTGCCCATGAAAGAAACATTTTTTACATCTATGGGACAAATGTCTTTTCCAGGGCTGCTTTCAGAGTGAGTCAAGACCCTGGTATTTTCCCTCAACACCAAGTCAAGACACTCAGATTAGTGCTATGAAAAGAATTAAAAAATAAAAAAAAAAAAAATTATATTGAAAGTGTGTGCTAGTCTTAGCCACATTTCATTTTCTTTTGGTTTAATTTCCATGTGATTATAAAAAGCACATAAGGGATGTCTTTATACTCTGAGTTTAATTGGAAAAAAAGGAAAAGTATTACTCAGGGAAAGGTATTACACTTTTTCTGGTAATAGACTGCAGTGAGGATTAAGTTTTATTTCAAAATAAAAATAAATTTCAAAAACCTCAACCAAACCAAAAAATAAACCTTGCATTTACAAATAAACTAGTTTTTCATGGTCTATTTATCTAACCTTTGGGAAATACACATCCTTGGTTAAAAAGGCATTTTAAAAGATAAATAGTGCAGCTATTATTCCAACATAAATCAAAATAAGAAAATAACAAAACATTAAATCCCTGCACATCTAAGAAATCCAGGGTAGTTACAGTTTTCCTTTCCAACCCTTCAACAATAAGTTCAGTAACAATGCCTAATTTCCATAAACATAATATTTCACTTACTATTTGACAGGACTGGTTTTAATATTGCCTACAAATTAGCAAAATATGTTTACTATAACTGAAATTGCCCCTGCAGAATGCCTTTTCCATAGTAATTTTTCAACACTGAAGCAAAGGAATGGAGGAGAGTGATCTAAACCCAAATGAAGTAAATATGAATCAGCCAGTTGCTCACTTCGCCAAACCAGCATGCACTCTCCATGTGTCCCCTACGTGAGCCGTCACTTATGCATGCTGTCAGCTCTCACCGACGCTCTCATGTACCTGTCAGAGCTAGTTCATGTGTGCTGAAATTTAAACATGTGCATCTGTGGATGGCCCAAAATGCTCCAGATATGGAAGTGATCACTACTGTCACATAGTTCCAGGCGCTTGGGTTAACACCTGTGCTTTCATATAATTTGTCAGAAAGATTGTAAAACAGTGAAGATAACTGCTGGAGAATTTCTGCATACCTCTTACCTTCCCACCCTATGAAGGGGCACACCCATGAGGGGCTGCCCAGAGAGGTGGTGGAGTCTCCTTCTCTGGAGACTTTCCAAAGCGCCTGGACTTGTTCCTGTGTGATCTGCTCTAGGGGATCCTGCCCTGGCAGTGGAGTTGGACTCGTTGACAGTTAGAGATCCCTTCCAACCCCCACCACTCTGTGAACCTGTGACTTGAGCCTCTACCTAATGCTGCTGGAATGAAAGAAAATTCACACATAAATATCAGATGTTTTGCAGAACTAGGCAATGGAAGCTCTTTTTGACTGCTGGTATTTTTTAGTTAATTAGTTTCTCACCTGCCTTCTTTCCTGCCTGCTTTCCGTCTTTTTTTCCTTCTCTCCCTCCCTTGTTTCCCTCCCTCTCTTTCCTCCTTCCATCCATCATCTATCCATCACTCTGTATTCTTCAGGAACACTCAGTAAATATAAGTACCACAAAATTTATGAGAAGGCTGCTGATACACCAGTAATGAGAACATCTTGTAGTCTAAGAAGAAAACAGAGAAAACTTTGAAGCATGAAATTGTAGCAAGGCTGCAGAGTACCTTAGCTGCTCATAAATCATGTCTCTCAGCACATTACACCATAGCAATGGAAGGAGAGCTGGGACTACAACCACCCTAGCTCACCCCTTTCTATTCCCACTCCTTGAAATAATATAACTTTTTATGTTGAATCCAGAGATTTCTTTGCCAGGTTGTCTCTGTGATGAAAATTCAGCTAGCCTGAACTTTTGTTAAAGAGGGGTGAGGTTTTGGTTGAAAATCTGGAGAAAAATATTTAATTTCAACAGAGTTTTTCTTTAATTGTTCTGAAGTCTTTCCAGCCCTGAACAGAATGTGAGATGCTCACAGTAACTAGTAGAGCTTTAAGAACATATACTGAATTCAAATTGCCATTTCCCATTCTTTCATTTTTTATTGGAAATGCCATAGCTCTATGTAATTAATTGGAAAAAGTAATTCGGATGGGGAAACCAAGGCACAGCAAGTTACCCAACTAACCCAAAGCCACTTGGGACTGGGTGAAAGGATAAAGTAAAACAAACTAAAAAGTCCAGATTTCATGTCCCCATCCCCTGCTGTATACAACAGAAAGTGATCACGTGCCCTAAATTTCCTCTCCTGTATCTGCACTCTGTAGAGAAAGACATTTAAACTTTAATTCTCCTCCAGCTGTTTTCCATATATTTTTTTTAATTATATATTTTTTAATGATTGTCAGACCCTGAGTCTGTTTGAAATTATTTTGTGCCGTCTGAGAAGTCTTATTTGCATAGGAATATTTGATAGCAGGAGGGAACATTCCTTCAGAACAAAAGAGGTGCTCAACACATTGGCGTGTCCTTTGCTGTGATTGGTGCGATGGTACTGTGTAGAAGTGTATTTGTAATGCAACCTTTCCTATTAGCAACTGACCTTTCTTCCTGATCAGACCCTGTGTTTTTTAGCTTTTATACAAAGTGTGGAAAAGAAATGAAGACTCCTCAAATGTCTTTTCAAGCACAGAATTGCAAACTAGCAAAGGACTCTGCGGTGATGAGGAAAATCTAAAAATATATAACAGCTAAGAGAGTTGGCACACTATAAAACAGATTTCAGGAGAAAATCCAGTGCGGGAAAATTAGAAAAATTAAAAGTTTGGAAAAAAAAAAAAAGGAGGAAGAGCCTCATTTGTGAAAAATGACATGCAGAAGTTCAGGTATGGGAAGTAGCTGATTTAAATTTTTACAATAAAAGGCACTTTTCCTTGGCCCAAAAACTGCTGATAATTTATTGCAAGATTACTCAGTGCAGGCACTATTCTTTATCACACATCTCACCTGTGCCCCAGC
>NW_010272547.1:10977-18472 GCF_000690775.1 Eurypyga helias
CCACCATGTTTTCAGTCAAGAAATCTGCCTTATGGCCTACATCATGCCCACACTCAACTTAATCAAGATTCATTGGAGTTCAGAATTCTGTCCTTTGATGGAAAAAAAATCCCAAAATAGTTGAAGAAGCTTGGCATAACAGTAGAGGTGTGACACAACAATACTTTATAATACAACCTTTTTACAGCAATTTGTGTGACTAAAGTCTAATCCAAAGGACTGTTTCAAAACCAGCCAGCTGCCTGGTTTGTGAAATGTAAGATTTACCACAACATCAGAAATAACATTTGTCAACTCATTTATTCACTCGTGGACTAGGGCCAGTGCCAAATACTTCAGAATAAGATGAAATAGCTCTCACAGGAGACAGCTATATGATAATCTGCCTGAGTAATGCTCTTATCCTAAATCTTAATAGTTACTGTTTGTCTTGAGCTTTGTACCATGAGGATTCATCTGCCTTTCTTCATCTTAGCTGTTTTCTTTATATTAGCTATTCTGTGTCTTATTATTTACAAGAACACTCCATTCTTACCTCTGGCTAGATTTTTGGTCTTGAACACTTCCAGTAGAAATGTATTGCACATTGAAACAGCGTATTGGGGGGTGGGGTGGGGGGTGGGTGGAATAAGGGAAATAATTATACAGGTTTTTGCCCCTGATACCTTTAAAAGGAGACACCTGAGAGTTTTGTGTTTAATTCCAAAATGTCACCTTTTCTCACAGCATAAAAGATGCTGTAGTGGTTAGCTGTTTTGTGGGTTGTCCTGTGCCTGTGGCTGAACTCTGATAAAGGTGAATGGGAGCATGACTCCACGTTGTGTCTATCCCAAGCAGCTATTTTCCTAAAAGACTACAGAAATTTAAGGAAGCAGCTAAACTTTGTAGCTTAGCAACTCCATTCTTCTAAAGATTTCCATCTGAGGTTCCAAGCCAAATCTATCGTTTTCTACAAACAGGAGAGGGTGCCTGTTTTACAGGGGGTTTATTATCTGACTGGTCAAGATGGAAACAGAGCTGGGAAAGGTAGTGTAACAGATAAACATTATGATCTGAGAGAAATTTGGCAAAACACCTTGTTTACATCACAGATGACCTTTTATATTTATCGTTTGGCTGTCATTTTTAAGATTTTACTGCAGCATTTTGTTGGAGAAGGAATAAGTGGACAAAAAAAAGTGAATGTGGATGTTAAAGGCTGAGTGAAGGAAAAGGGCATGGGGTAAGCAATTTAACATTACTGTTAAGTGAGAAGAAAGTCAGTTGGCAGACAAAAACCACAGCTGAGGTGAGAGTGGCACTGGTGAGATACTGGAGTCCTTCACTTTCTTGATGCTGCTGGCTCATCCCGTTGACCTCTATGTTCCCCAGCTTACTTGGCTGGAACAGTAGGAGATCATACTCTGCCTGCAAAATTCTTGTTGTTCTCCTCCTGGAAGCAGGCCGGGGGTGCAGCCAAGGAGGGACTGGATCATGAAATAACCCTGACTGGATCATGAGCCCTCTTTCCCCTTTACAGTCTGATTACTTTCCTGTGCCAGTTCTGCTGTGCATGTGATGCTACAAGAGGTACTTTTATCAGTGTAAATTTTACACCTTTTCCCCAAGGATCATAATGACCCACTAATTTTAACATTAATCTCTCTCCAACAATGTGAACAAAATATTTGTATGACTGAGGTTTTTTTTAACCTACTCACTATGACTTGCTGCCACAAACTCCTCTGATGTTCTCTGCAGTGGCAGCTGATATGTAATTCTGCTTCCAAAATGACTGCAGGTACATAGAAGAAAACACTGGGTTTTATTTTCCTCAAGGAAAAGATGAAGGTTGATCCATGTGTTTAAAGGTACAGTTACCAATAAAAAACAACTTTTTAATGAGGAAAATAGGCTTAATCCTCTTCTAAAGCATGTTATTGCAATTCCTTAATTTCAGTGTTTTTATGCAAGTGTAAGAGAGCTGAAAATAAGACCCAGTATATTTAACTTAGTGTAACAGCACACATGGGAATTATTTAAGCATAGACTGATGATATGACTAATGTGCCCTCCTTACAGCCTGCTCTGACACCTCCCTTAACTTTGCTTCCAGTCTCAGAGCTTGTGAAGCACATTCCTGAAAATAAACTCAATCTCTGGGGCAGACCCCTTCACCTTTCTGCACATCTGTTTTCTTTCTGACCCTTTGCCTATCACAACATCAGCAGGGTTGTTGGTTTTTTTTTTTTAATTATTATTTTCGTTTGGTTTGGGTTTTGTTTTGTTTGCTGTTTGTTTTGATTGTAAAAATTAAAATATCAAAAAAATTGTGGACCTCTAAAATATTTCTGTTGATATTTCACAGGAAGTATAGTTTTGATGTATGTTTATCTCCTTTCTGTACATTAGCAGCTATGTTATGTCTGAATGATGGATCATATGGATGATGGATCATATGGATGATGGATCATACGGACTGATGAATCACATGGATCAGAAAAAGGGCCAGCATGTTCTGGGTGTTTCTGAGCTTCAGTGATCCATGGGAGATGTGGTTTGGCAGAGAAGGGTGGCGTGATGCAACTGGATTGTAGTTATCATGAGGTACTCTGGCACCATTTTGGAATACAGAACTTCCAATTATTGCATCTTTGGGCAATTTTTGTGGTTCACTGTTAAAGTTTCATTGGAAAACAGATACTACCTCCCCCCAAAAAGGCTTGTTGAAAATGCAATTTTCCATCAACCCTTACAACCAAACAACTTAAATGCACACTTTCAGCCAGCATTCCTTGCTATGCCTTTTCACAGTGACTCGATCTCCAGTCACAGCCACTGCTCTATAAATAACCACACCGCCCTAATAAGAAAGGGCCACAGAAATGCACTGCACATTCTGGAGGCAGCCAGGCTTACCGCTGATTCTCTGTGGATAGACGGATCCAGCTGTATTGTCTGTGCACAAAACCTAATCTTGCAACAGTGAATTTGCAAATTCAATTGTATTTAAGTATTTAAATGTGTGTGTGTTACAGAACAGGCTGGGATTTTAAAGCTCATTTCCATATAGCCAGGCTGGGGGATTACTTTGTCAGAAGTCAGGAAGAGCCAGGCAGTTATGGAAAAACTTTTGAATGCCTTTTTTGTATACCCAGTCATTATAGATACTCAAAGAGCCTGTCCATCTGGGTGAACCAGATGCTCTAATGTCAAGGAACAAATCACAGACACAGACCTGATCAGGAGCCCCCTCTTATAACGTCCACCTCCCAGAGACAGTCAGATCAGAGCACAAAACAGGTTCATTCAGTTTCCACCAGATTTTCCTCTCACCATCCTATCGTGTCTGTGTTTCATTTCCATTTCTCAGGACTTTCACCCTTCCTACAAATCATATTAATTTATGAAAATAAACCAAAATCTTCTTCAGGCAATGCACAGAAAGTTTTCCCACTCAAAGGGAGACTGTTTTTCTAGTCACAAGAATAGGAGAGTTCAGTATATATGTCTTCAAGTTCATCACATATAACTATCCAGAATAATAAAAAATAAAAGTAAAGTATATTCTTTCATCAGTCATTTAAATGCCATGATGTATTGCTTTAATAATGAAAAGAAGAAAGTGAAAAACTCTATATTTGAAGCAGTGTCAAAAGGAGACCTTTCTTCTTCTCTTTGAAATTAAGGGTGTTATTTTCTTTTTTTGAATGAACAGCCCCTTTGTTATGCTGTCATTTACATGGATGTCTTTGGACTAAGGAAACTGAAATGTCTGTAAGGATCAGGTGCTATGATGAGACTAATGATTTCGTTAATAGTACAAGCTCTGCAAGGTCATGCCAGTGACTCTGAAACCATGGAAATATTTCCAAGAAAGATTGCAAATATAGGGCTGAAATCATAGGCAAGCAGAGTACATCTTGAAGCAAGTGGATACTCTCGGTGAGGATTATATCTAATTCCAGTGTCTGTTATCTGCCCTGACAATGACATTCAGTGTGTGGATGAAGGGATACTCACCTCAGTATGGCAAGGTAGTATTGGTCAAAAGGTGAGGTGCCAATAGGAGGAATTTTTCTATTTCCAGTAAAACTTCTTATTGCTTATTGCTTGGTTTCCTCTGTTAAGCTTTCTACTTGATGAACTTAATACAGTGGGTCCTTAAATAGATCTCACTGTTGGCTTTTTTCACGGAACAAGTTTTGTTTTCTCTGCACCATTATCTTGTCAGTTCTCAGCTGCTTCTCTCTGCCCCTTCTTCCCAGGGCAGAGCTGCTTCACCAGTCCAGTCATTAAAAAGAAAACCGTAAGCTGAATGACAGTTTTTCTTAAAAATACTGGCCTTTGGGATATAGCAGTACACTGGGAGGGGGACTGTGTTATTGTGTGCAGTCAAATCATAGTTCTAATTTCTTTCATTGTAATTTTAGACACACACATCAACTATTGCATAGTCTACAATAAAAGCCAGAGGTGCACTTTTTATAAAGCTAAAAGGTATGATTAGGATAATCCTTTTTATTTCAGTCATGGTGTTTCATCTAACTATCTCTGCACTGAGTCCAGTAACCTGTGTCTGGCAAAAATATTTCTTTCTAAAAGAAATCCAAACTTGATTTGAAGGTATCAAAACATGATATCATGGCTGGATCTGTGCCAAAAATGAGGAAGGTCTGGTGGTGAAGAAAGATAAACGTAACATTCATGTACAGTTGTGCTGGCTTACCTCTTATGTGATGTGTTAGATGACCAATAAGAAAATACAGTTGAGAATAAAGATGATTGCTTTTGTTATTTGGAACTGGCAACCTCTAACTCCCTCTGTTGTGCCAGTTAGAAGTTCTGAGATGATAACTGCAGAATTTCACAGATATAAATCTTAGCTGATACTTTCTCTGGATGTTTGGCACACAAAAGGTTAAAAACAGGCCGGCTTTGCTTGTGATTGCACACTGTGTAGTTGGCAGGATACATATTCTTTGCCCACCACTCCAGGTTGAGGTCCTTGTCAACAGGAAGAAAGGCTTGGTGACTTCACTGTCAACTACTTTCTGTCCAGGATTTTGTTATTTCAAGAGAAACTCAGTAAGTAAGTACTGTCACTGTTACATCAAATCCATGAGTCCATGAGAAATGCTGAATTCTTGGACATGAAAGCTCTGAAAGAGAATCAGCATAAAACCTTAGCATTTCTGGGACCTGCCCAGGAATACAGCATTGCTATCTGATTCCTCATTCAGTTTTATTAACCCTGCCATACTAGTTAAGGATGGCAAAACACACAGGATCTGGCTGAGTGCCCAGAAATATGTAAGAGCCAATGAGAAGTTGAAATAAATAAAAAAACCAACCAAAAACCAAGACTGTCATTCATCCTAATCATGTCACTGTAATCCTCACTGGTGATAAATCATGTAAGATTTTTTGTGGTCTTCTTTTCCATGAAGATACAGATGATATTCCTTTCCTGTAAGAAAGAAACTGGTCTCAGAAAAAGGATTGGGATGTTCAGATTCAATATAATTTTTTTCCACTTAAGATGCACTCACTGTAGTATTGGCTTGACAGTCCATTAACAACCTTGTCTTTCTTGCAGACTCTTTTTGCAGCATCATTCATAGTTATGGTCTGTTTCAAGTCCTTTTGCTGTTTACAACAAAGGACAGATGGCTATACATATGTTGTTAAATGTGTCCACTCTGGGGAATAATGCCTGCTTGCCAGGTCAAGTACTTCAGAATGGTTGTAGCTCACAGTTTGGGACTGGCACCTCTAGAGTGAAATTTCCATAAAATTCCATAACTCTTAGGACAAGTTGACGATCCATAGGTCTCTATGGTCTTAAGACATCATTGTGAGTTGTTATGTTTTGGTTTTGGTGGTTTGTATGGGGTTTTTTTGTTTTAATTCAAAATACTAAATTAAAGAAAAAAAAAAAAAAGGAAGGGACCTGTGTTAAATCCTGTGAGAATTGTGCAGTTACAAGATAAAACCAAAACTGGTCTCTTTTTTCTCCCTGGAGTATGAACATGTAGTGATAGTGGATGATGGGAAACCTGCTCAGATAGTGTTAGAGGACTATGTGTTCAGTGACACAAATCCCAGTCTCATCCTTACTACCCATTAAGACAGATAGGTTTATTTGGAGAAGTACTCCAGACCACAGGGTGTGTTTTGTTTCAGAGGATTTTGTTGGTTCAGTCTAAAGGAGAGCCTACCACTAATTATTAAGTTTTGATGCACAAGGAAACAGGTCTTGGGACTGAACATGGTAGGTTATTTGACAGTGGACTTCAAGATTCTGGCATAGTGGAACCTGTCACTGTGCCCATTGCCAGTGGAGAATTTACATAGCAATTTTCCGTCATGTCTTAGGTCAAATATTTCCTTTCTTTTCTGGCTTCATGGCAATGGGGAGACAAAGGAAACATCCATGGCACTGGCTTGCAGATCAGATAAGGTGATTACCCCAAGCCATGGCCTTACTTTCACATCAAAAGCAAAATTTGTATCAAAAGTCTAATACAAAGGGACAATTCCATAAAACGTGGTCATACGCCATATAAACTGCAAGGTTGTGCTGGATTCAGTCAGGAAAGAGTTAACTCTACCGTGGCTGCTAGAAAGCTGTGTTCCTGGATGCAGAGAGCAGTACTGATAAGTTCTTAGCTGACACTGGAGAATGCCTGCACCAGATTCAAGGTCTTTCTGTGCTTCTGATACTGAGCCAAAAGTCCAAAAAATCTTGACTAAAGTCCTTTCTTGAAGAGAAATCTCAAGCATGGACTTCCAAATTTGTATTTTAAACAATGCTAATGACTTCTCAGGACAGCGACTGTCAGTGAAAATGAGCATAGAGAGACTAAGAAAGCAGTGGTGTAGATGGACACTGAAATAGATACAAACAAGCAGAACAATCTTTATGGCTCGGTGCTCACACATAGCACGGGTGTGATGATTCCATGATGTGGAACTAGTAACCCTACAGACAGTTTTAGCATATCATTCAATCATAACCAGAGTGTGCAGTATCTCCTTTAGGATTATTAAACTACTGGCTAATCAACCCAATTTTTAAAAATATGTGCCAAATTTCCAATTTCAATTTGTGTTGCTGAAGCTTGTAGTCATTAATTCTTGTTATGCTTTTCTACACTAGATGAAAGAGCTCTATTTTCTCCTCATTAACACAAACATTTTGTAATCAATTAATCTCTCAGTCATCTTTTCATAAGCAGAACAGATTCAGTCCTTCAGGTCTCGCACAGGAGAGCATGTAGTCCAGCCTTCTAATTATTTTTGTAACAACTTTTTGTATCTGTTCCAGTTTTCCCCAGTTCAGTTACCACATCTAGATACAATGTTCCTCTTGTGGGTTTTCCTGTGATGTATACAGAAGTAACAAACAAACAAATAAATAAATAAATGGTCTTTCAGTTCCTCCTCCATCACTACCTCTTTCAAAATCCTAGTAGTGTATATTATCTTGGGAATCCAATTTGGAGTTCCTGCT
>NW_010272547.1:18494-22085 GCF_000690775.1 Eurypyga helias
AAACACTTGCCAGAATCAGTGACTTTCCAGGATATAATTCTACCCTTCTATGCTCTGGCTTTCATTCATTTTCCTGGATTGGCATTTGGATGTAGTGAGATTTCTTTTTGTCAGTTTGGATGGGCGCAGGTAAACTAGATTTATAGATTACTGCATATGACAGCCTCAGCCTCACTGTAAAATATAGCATTCAGGTAAGCAAACACTTGCCAGAATCAGTGACTTTCCAGGATATAATTCTACCCTTCTATGCTCTGGCTTTCATTCATTTTCCTGGATTGGCATTTGGATGTAGTGAGATTTCTTTTTGTCAGTTTGGATGGGCGCAGGTAAACTAGATTTATAGATTACTGCATATGACAGCCTCAGCCTCACTGTAAAATATAGCATTCAGGTAAGCTTTAGGCCACCTGCAAACTATACTGTCATTTTTAAAAAAGGCAGTTAACAACAGTAAGAGATATTATACTGGAGTGAGTGGGAAGGGCAATGAAACGTCTTTCCCCCTTTCTGCTTCATTAGAGTGTGTACAACTGTGCATGACTGAGAGCTGTGAAAGACTGAAGCATAGCGGTCACCCCAGGTTTCTCCGTAGCTTTCCAAATAATAGCGACCTCCCTTCAGGAAGTATTCTTCTGCCTCTTTCCCCCTCTCCAGAGTTTTACCATGTCTTGCAAAAGTCTGATTATTAGCAAGGAAATAAGTCACTGTGTTGGTCATAGTCAATATAACAGTGTGGTTCACAGGAAAAGGAAAAAAAAGCTGTGGATGAAACTAGGATTTTTAATGTACAACTCAATAGAAAATCTTTGACAGATTCAGCTTGTGTAATGACAGAAGAAGGTATTCATTAAAAAGGTTATAAGACACCACTGGGATGCATCTTTATGAAAATATGTGAATTAAAACAATGGCTTTCTTGGATTCTATGCAAAATCCAACCCCCAAAAAAAAAGTACAATGCAGAGGTAATTTATTTCATTTTCATGTTCTTAATTTTCAGGGGAATATCTTGGAGTTTGATGCTTTCTTCTCATGGTGTCACAAATATATTATAATGACATTTTAAGATTTAATGCAGTGCAGCATGAATTCTCCTGCCTATGTGTGTTCAGCAACAAATACAAAATAGGCCCGACTCACAACAAAAACACCCGCCCAACAACATTTGACTCTTGTATTTACAACAGAATTTTATCCAAAGCAAGCCAGCTCACAAGACTAAACCTAATTTTGTCACATCACTTGAAGAACATAATGCTCCAGTGCCCCCATTTTGAGCAAAACAAATTCAAAAGATTTTCTAGAACATATCAACCCAAATATTTCAATGGTACAATTGAGTAATGGAATAGTTAAACTAGTTCAGCTTCAAGCAAGTATGTAATAAGCTTTATAGGCGGAGAGTATGCTCACAGAAGTGCATTCACAAATACAAATAGTTTTCTATGTAGACCAAAGTTTGCTTAAATAGATTTAAGGTAGATCTTAAATGTTTCAGTAAGTCTGTTTACTTTCAAGAGAGAGGAAATAATAAATAAATAAAATCTCCTTATTGCTCTTGTTTCTTTCACTGCATATACCATCAAATCTTTTCTTTGTTTTATGGCTGTAGTTACTTGTGTCACTGACATCAAATCCAGGTGGTCCCAGAGTACAAAGAGCAGAATAATTCTGCCCATAAGACCTCCTACCCTTACCCAGCTAAAGCAGGCAGTACAATGCCAATAATTAACCTTGGCCATGTAATATCCTTAGGCCAGTTTGGGTGTGACAACACTGCCATGATGATGTGGAAGTTACTGACAGAACATGAAGTGCTGACACAAAAAAGTGCTGTGGGCTTAACAGTTTGGTATTTTTTCCAACTCTACTACCTGGCATAATAAAAGGTGCCATGTATTCCTGCAAACCTTGGCTCTCTTATGTCCGCCTTTAGACAAAAGAACAGCACAATCAACAATTACTCTCTAGTAAATTTGCTCCATCATTTAACACCCCTGAGTTTTGCCAGCTTTTCATCCATGTTTCATGACAGAACTGCTCTCTTACACTCATTTCACAAAAGCTATAGGGTGCTTTGAAAGTTGTAGCTGACTGAAGGTTATAAAAATAATAATGGTCCAAAGTTGCTTGCAAGACGTTTTGTGCAGACCATAATCACCACAGAATTTGTTTAGTATTACATAAACTGGCTAACAATCTCCTTGAAAGCATGTCTAGTTAGGTTTAATGGTGTCTGTTTAGATTGTCTTTGGTTTACCCCAAACTTTTCTACCCAGAGTAAATGCTTTGCTGTTATTATACAGTAATAGTTGAATTTTGTTTGTTTGCATCTAGAAGACAAAGAAAGGAAATAAAAAGAAGCAGAAGGAATGATAATTCATAATTTTAATTCCTTCTTCCTGTTGCATTTGTTTTGCTTGTGAAATAACCCAAGCTATTGATTTGCAGTTTTGAAGCAGGTCAAGAAGAGAAATGCTTGTTTTCTAGTTCAGAGCTTGAAACAAGGCTAAGAATTAGTTTTGCATTAAACCCATGCTTTTGCTCCACAACTCCTGAGTGACTTTGGAAAGCTGCTGTAGGATGCAGGAGGTGAATGGGTAATGAGAAACTTGACTTGCATCAGTATCAGACAGACTGACCTCCACCTTCCTGGACAGTGTGTCACAGAGGAACTCAGCTGAGGTTCTTGACCTCTGCAGAGCTTATTGGGCAAATGATCATGATCTTGTAAAGAAGCCATAGAGAAAAATAGTCTGTAGCTAAAGAAAAGTGTCCATTTCCCATATCAGTAGAATGAAATCAGGAATATCTACTTAGTTCTATTAGGAAATATTGCTCACTTTCTGTGTGAATGAAACACAGGATGCTTTTATGGTGCTAGATACGTCAAACCATGTCCAACACACAAGCTCTCCAGTAATAACATCACCCTCCAACAAATAATAACTAATACTGTAGAATAAATATCCGTAGATAAATCTGGATATGGCTTTCAGGTGCCATAAGTTCCTTGAAACACTCAGAACAGGTTAGTCACATGTTTTACCATGAATATTACTTGCTATAGTATTACTAATGCTAATACTAGTAGTCTCACTTCTAGACTGAGTTTTCACCCTGTTGGACACTACTCATATCCTCAGTGGTTGCTCAGAAATCTCTTGCTAATCCCAGTTTGTTCATCTGTCTACTTCTTAGATAAGTACTGTATCATAGTGTTTGGTCAAGGTGTCAGCAATAGAGTGGAGAACAGATTCAAGATCATCTTGGTTTTTTACTTGGGCCATAATGATTGTAGCAATGTAAGCATCCTGCAGATTCTTCAGGATGTGTTGTCTTTGTATTATGAGTTCGAATAGTATCAACAAATGAAATAATATTAATAATAATAATAATAATAATAATAATAATGTAGCGAGGTATTATCACAGAGCCATTATATCTGCTGCTGATGAGCTCAGTCTTGGCCAGCATCAGGTCCATCTTGGAGACAGCTGGCGTTTGCTCTATCAGACCTAGGTGAATGTTCTAACAGCTTTTCACAGAAGTCACCCCTCTAGCTCACCCCGCTACCAAGACCTTGCC
>NW_010272547.1:22221-47875 GCF_000690775.1 Eurypyga helias
TTTTTGAGTGGCATTACTAATAGCGACAGATTTGTTATAAAACAGTAATAACTTTTGTGCAAAGTTAAAAAAAAAAAAAGGCAGTGAAAATCACAGTCAGAGTCTTGATATTTTGATTATATTAAATTATTTTCTCTAAATATGAATAATGAATCAAAATACAAGCAAGAGGTTGGGAAGTTGGCATGCCCCTTAATGGACAACAGCAGACTCACAAAATATATTTATATTGCCTCACAATTATCTATACATTCGTAAATTTAAATATTTATATATTTACATATTTATATATTTACATTGCCTCACAAAACTGTAGACAAGTCAATGGAGCACAACTTTCTCTAATGGACTGTGCTTGTGAAACGAAAGTTCCTTCAGAGCTGAACAAAAAAGGCAGAAAGACTTGAAATTGAGTAAGGTCTAAAAACAGAGGGTGAGAGATTTAAAAAACACATGCATCAAGGGAAAAGCATAATCTGGGGAACCCTCTCATCTGGGTTGAAATCGTCCTCCTCCTCTCTCACAGACCCTTATCAGTAACTGGATTGGATAGATCCCTTACCTGCTGCTTACAGCCTGATCTGGTGCAGGAGCACTGGCCACCCACAGCAGTGAATCTCATCTATGGCAGTCGCAAGCAAATATATAACAGCTGCTTTGTATAAAACAGTCCGCAAGAATTAATGTGCTCACTCACACAGCCTACGAGCCACACCACATATCCCATCAAAGCAAATGGGGAAAAAAAAT
Source organism: Eurypyga helias (assembly GCF_000690775.1). Lineage (NCBI taxonomy): Eukaryota > Metazoa > Chordata > Aves > Eurypygiformes > Eurypygidae > Eurypyga > Eurypyga helias. The sequence continues at coordinate 22,972 of NW_010272547.1, forward strand.
GGTATAGAGCCTTCAAAATGTCAAAAGGTGAAGGAGACAACTGACAGAGGGCATGACTGTATTTACACAGGTGTGTTTCTACTGAAAACAGTCTTTTCCCCTTCTTTCCATATTGCTGCATGACTTAATTCTTTTTACCTCCTACAGTCATCTCCCTCTTTCAGACCATAAAAGCATAAATCCACACCTATTAATTATGATTCTTGCAGCCTGAAACTATTTTTATCTTAGGGGATTTCCTGAGGCTGTCATGGTTTTCCAGTTAGGAATACTTTATACATACCTCTCTCTTCCAGCCTTCTCCAGTCTCTCTCACCTTTGGCAAGGAGTTTGACAAATGTATTACCTGTAACTTGAAGAGCTGCCCTTTGTTTATTTTTAACTTGAGTTCTTTTCATTTATTTTGAAATTAAATTCAGTTTACTCCTCTTCACATATTTGTTGACCGATTCAAAACATTATTAGAAACACCTAAGATCTGCTGCCCTTATTTTCTAATGCAAGAGTCCACAGATCAACTTTCAGAAGTTGCTGGTTGACTTCATAACCTAAACCAACTTGTTTTGTAGTGGAATTTAGTACTTCTATCGCTTTAGACCCAGACAGTTCAGCTTCGCAAGTTGCTCATGAGCCTTAAGGTAGGTAGCTATGGAAAACCTGTGCAGCAGGGCATTAGTAGAACACTTTTATTACTTATTCCCTCTACATGCACAATGGGACATAGAAATGCTGTGCTCCTGAAGGTACATGAATGCTGGTTTGTATTCACTCCCTGAGTTTCTTTTGTTTCAGTCACTGGCTGCATGTCAGAGGATGCACAAGGCTACATCCATGCTTCTCTGCCCCAGAGCTCCACTGTATTTTTGAGTTCTCACTGGTAGGTGAAATTAAAACAGCACTTAGAATATGTCCTGGGATGAAAGAGGGACGTAGGAGAGCTGATCTTGTTAACCCTGCCTTCGCCACAGTTAATGCTGTCAGGTTGGGGTGAGAAGCAGGTGGTAACTGCTGCTACGGTTTCACCCACCACAAATATGGGTGCAAGTGCAACAGCAGAAGGTTTCAGGCTGGTTCTGGCAGGAGACGTGGTGCTTGAAAAACAAGGTCCTTACATGTGTACTGGAAGAGGTGCTGCAAACAGCCTTTTTCAAGGCTATTTCTCTCTCCACAGTGTTCTGCCCTTCTTGGCTGTCTACTTAGTCTGAAGCCAGACCCTCTCTCTGTTTTGTTCGGGAGAAGAATCACATTGAGAAAGATTACTCTTTTTATTACTATTAATTAACTGTGCTGGTTTGGGCTGGAATAGAGCTAATTTTCTTAGTAGCTCATATGGTGCTCTGTTTTGGATTTATGGGCAAAAACAGTGTTGATAACACAAGGATGTTTTTGTTATTGCTGAGCAGTGCTTACACAGAGTCCAGGCCTTTTATGATCCTAACCCTACCCCACCAGCGAGGAGGCTGGGTGTGCACAAGAAGTTGAGATGGGACACAGTTGGGACAGCCGGCCTCAGCTGACCAAAGAGATATCCCATAGCATATGATGTCATGCTCAGCCTGTACAGCTGGGGGAAGAAGAAGGAAGAGGGGGACATTCAGAGTGATGGTGTTTGTCTTCCCAAGTAAAGGTTATGTGTGATGGAGCCTTGTTTTCCTGGATATGGTTGGACATTAGCTTGTCAATAGGAAGTAGTGTATGAATTCCTTGTTTTGCATTTCTTGTGTGCACACCATTTGCTTTACCTATTCAGCTGTCTGTCTCAACCTATTGAGTTTTTTCACTTTTACTTTTCCAGTTCTCTCTCCCGTCCTACCTAGGGGGAGTGAGCGAGCGGCTGTGTCGTGCACACTTGCTGGCCAGGGTTAAACCACAACATCCATAATACTTAATTGGCTGCCTAACGGGAAGCAACGTGACGGAAAAATGTTTATGGAATTCCTGCATAAAAAGTTTCTTTCCATCAGAGACAGTGAGAAAAGGAACTGCATGAGACTGTCAGTTCTTGCAACTTTAGAGTTACATTGTCTGATATACAGCAGCTTGAGAAAGACCATTTTGTCTGACACACGGCAGTTCGAAGAGTCTAAATTATGTGCTCCTCAAACTCAAGCAAAAAGAACATCCAAGTTTGGACAGGAGGGTGAAATTTTCATCCAGTATATCCAGATTTCTTAAGGTCATGAAAATATTATTTAATTTATCCTGGTGCTATCTTTCACAATGTGAAAGTTTGAAGGGATTTTTAAGGAATCTTAAAACTGAGGAAAAAAAAAAAAGAAAAAGAAAAACCCAGGAACCAAAAACATTAAAAAGAAAGTAATCAGAACCCAGACCTTAATCATGCGTTTGTGGGAATTCGTAACAAAATCCCAGGTCCATTCCCTGTGGTGAAAGCTGATTAGTTTCTCTACTAGTAGATTTACAGGAAAACTTGGATATTTGGGAATCCTCTAAAAAGCCCTGAAACATTTCAAGGATAGAAGTGGGTGACTGCTGAAAAAAAAACATTGACCATTAAGAGAGTTACACACTGAGAAACATTAATCTATGACAAACTGTAATTATATAAGTGATTACTCAGATGTCAGTTGCAACCAGGGGACAATGCTGGGGTAAGACTGACATCATACCAGACACTGCGGGAAGTGGTGTGCTCCATGAAAAAGTAAATGAGGAATCAAAAGGGGAAATAAAGACAACCCAAAGTTTTCCTCATAGTCATAGAAAACAATATTGACAGCACTTGTCTCCTAATCCTAATACTTTCTCCACTTTGATTGAATCAACTATGTATTTGCTTTCAATTCTTGGTCACCAACACTATCATTAATTTATTTACACTTATCTATTATTTACATATATTTATTATTGACAATTAATAATTTATTAATTGTATTTGCTCAGTGAAAAGTTACAGTAGGTCAACATTTAACTTGAACACATGATAAAAATGATTTGTGAATAAAATAGTAAGCCCAAAATAGTGAATATTAAGAAGCAACTATTAAAATATATTTATCATGGGATCATAAACTTCTTAAATCATATATTTCTTAAGGAATTCACTCATACAGAAATTCATTTGATTAAATTTTTACTTTGCTTGGTTCCACATAGCAATTCCAATGCTTTTCATGTAGTAATCCAACACAGCTGAAAGTTCCCACACTGCAAACAGCTGCTCATTAATTGATCACTTCGCAAGATTATACATATTCTTTCAAGCAAAACAAAATAGATATTTCTTAGTTGATTAGTTACAGATTGTTCTCCTGGTTGTGTTCTAGAAGGTCTAAAACACAACCATACCAGTAATTGCCTTTTTCCTTTCACATTTTCTTTTTATTCAGTTATATACAGCTTTCAAACTTATTCTTTAAATTCCTGAGTCATGCCACTATTACCCATGTACCATTCCCAGGCACTGACGGAGTGGTTTTGTGTGAATTTAGTGCTCCCTGAGAGGCTTTCCCCTGACAACCTGAGAAAAAAAAACAACCCTTCCTCTTTATACATGTGGCTAAGTACTGCATGGAAGTGATGCTGCAAGTTCCATGAATAGAAGAGGAAGTCTAGCAAGAGATGAGAAGATACATCCTTCACTTTCAGTGGCTTTTCCTAAATATCTTCAATGACACTTCCAGGAAGTCCAATACTTGATATGAGTGTTTTTTGCTATGGTCACTGTGAAGTGAGTCAACATTAGCTGTTATTTCAGTCCTAAAAGGCTTTTATTCTCCTCCAGTATGGGCTGAATTGGATCCATGGACCTCATTTTGGTTCTTGCACTGGTGGTAAATGTTGTAGGTAAGGTAGATGAGGTGGGATACCCTTGGGGTTTGCTTCTGTGAATCAAATTTAGCCCATTTTGGCAAAGTATTTCAGCACCAAAATGTTTTGTATGCTTATGTGTTTAGAAGCTGGCAGAACTGAAACCCCCATCTCAGTAACATTCCTATTTATTCCCATCTATAGGCAACCTTTAAACAAGATAAAAGGTTCAATTCAACCTTAAGGAATGTGCACAGATATTCTCTCTCCCCTTCCTCTTCCTCCCTAGTGACTTAATTTATTTTTTAAACCAGAATAAACTGCAAACCAGAGCTGTCTATACAATGAAAAGGAGGTGAACAAAGCTAGGAGAGTCTTTAAGGCAGCCTCAAGCAACCTGTGATGAGATAGCTGAGCAACAGAAAGGACTTGACTGGATGGGGCTTCCATTTTTGAAGTTGTGACCCCATGACATGCCTAATTCTCTCAACCATGTGCATTTTCTCTTAAATCCTGGTGTGTACTGCTTTTTCGTCTCTTACACCTCTACCTAAAACAAAATCCCACAATTGATTTTGTATAACCACCTGGAGAGCAATCAATAGTTCCTGAAATCTAATGCAGCACTTCATTAAGCTTGCAAACGGAATAATGATTACGTGGGGCCAAATTCTGGGCCCAGGGCTGGTTTGCCTCTTTCAGATATGGACAGAGAAGGTTCCCCTCGCATGCTAATGTGTTGTGTTGCAACAGGGGTCAATTGCTTCAGGCTTGATCTTGATTAGTATTTAAAAATATATTATTGGAAAGCATTAGCTGAGGCATTTTAACCCTACAGACAAGTGAGGAAACAAAAATGTATCTGCTGGACAGCTTCCATCAGAAATGCACTAGCTAATACCTGTAAAAGCACACCATTCCTGGTCTGTGTGCTGTTTTAAAATGCATTAATTTAGACATTCGTTTGCATTTAATTCTAGAAAATAATTACCTTGTTGACACTGCCCACCCCAACCAGACTCCGAATGCCCAGCGGACTGTATGAGGTAGATTGTAGTCTCATCACCCCTCCTGCTCTTCAGAAGCCTTGCTCAAAAGGCAGCTCACTGAAAAACACAGTCTTGCCTCTGCAAGATGCTGCAGGGCCAGCCGTGATGATGGAAATCCTGAGGTTGTGGAAGATGTGGGCTGACAGGTAGCTGGGGAGAGAGGCGCTAGCAAGCCTAAGGATGGCACAGACATTAAAGCAGAGACTGAGTCAGAAAAGTGAAAGTGGCAGATCCTAAACAAGGTTGCCCATGATTTATACTGAAGGTGTCTCTCACTGAAGCATCCAGACCCTCTTCATGCACATGCCATGCTCCTTCCTTGCATGCTCTGTTTAACAATGAAGTCACTGACCTTTTCGTTGTCCTCATGATTCTTCCAAGGATTGAATGGAAGTTGCTTTCATCTCCCCAAATGCTGGCAGTCCTCAGAATTAACCATTCTGAATTTATATCTACTTTGTAAGTCCACTTCTGAGGGCAAGGAGTCAGTGGAAGAAGATTAAAGGTGTCAGAAGTTGCTATTAGGAGGTTACTATGAAACAAAATGAACTGAAAACCTAGATTTCTTCACAGGAAAGTGAACCACAGAGGAAATTTGTGTCTTCCTAAAGGAAACCTTCCTAAGAAAAGGTGCAGCCTGATCCATGCTACTCGATAATGGTTTTCTGACACCTAATGATTTATTATCCAAGATTTACGCTATCTTGGAATTCCTCTCTGTCTAGTGCTTTAAATGCTGGAGGCACTATATACAAGAACAGCTTCAGAAGTTCCTATATATTGTTGGGTTTTTCTTGATCTCTAGCTTTGGATTTGTCTATCAGGAGGCATAAAAGGACAGAGCATGAATTTCTTACCTATTTTAAAGGAGACATTAAGGAAAGAAAAAAAAAGAAGCTCTAAACATGCTCCAGAGCTGCCATGCAAAGATAAAGAAGAAATGTGTTTCCATTATGTAAGCTAGAGCTAGAAAAAATTGCCAGGGAATGAACATTCTCAGCAAAAAAACCCCAATCTTTTGTTTTATCATTGCTTTTTCACCAGGAGGTGGGGCTGTTAAGCACTGAATTTATTTGTTGCTGCACTGAAAAACTATACGTAAAATGAAAATTGTTTTTCTCTTCCTTTCCCCTCTGAAACACATTGTGAAAATATGAGTGAAAAGCATTAACTTTCTAGATATTTTAAGCATTAATTTTATATTCTGATGCAAAAATGGAAATCACTTTAAAACCATTTAAATGCAGTGTTTAATATGAACTGCCTCTAGGAGTGAATTAAATACCAATAGCTAATTAAAACATACATTAATTGGGGAGACTGGAAAGCTCAGGAGGTTTGTAATTATTACTATTCCTAATTTTCTGTTGAGTTTATTTCTAGGATAGCTCTGCAATTCAGTTACAAGGATTAAGTCACAAAAAGACATCACAAGACCCTGCATTGTGTCTAATTGCATAATAAAAGATAAACACATTTAAGATCACTTGATTCTAATTCTGACAGGCTGCCACAAGGGATGAAAGCAGCTTTTCTAAAGCAAAGAGCCTGAGCTGAGGGAAGTGTTTATTTCTGGTGCTTCCATGGCTCCTGCTTTCACCACATCTGAGGGAGATTTTGCAGACAGTTTGTGAAGAGAAGGTGTAACAAAGGACGGAAAAATATGACACAGGAGGGAAATAGAAGTAAGCCTGAGCCCTCACCTTATGCCCTGGTCACTGGGCCAAGATTCCTCAGTGGCAGGTCCACTAACATCTCTTCAGTGTCTGAATTGCCATGTAAATATTGACGATCATAGAATCATAGAATGGTTGGGGTTGGAAGGGACCTTAAAGATCATCTAGTCCCACCCCCCCTGCCATGGGCAGGGACACCTTCCACTAGACCAGATTGCTCAAAGCCTCATCCAGCCTGGCGTTGAAGACATCCAGGGATGGGGCATCCACAACTTCTCTGGGCAGCCTGTTTCAGTGCCTCACCACCCTCTCTGTGAAGAATTTTTTCCTGATATCTAACCTAAATCTCCCCTCTTTCAATTTAAACCTCTTACCCCTTGTCCTGTCACTACAGGCACTTGCAAAAAGTCCCGTCTCCCCCCCGCCCCCAGCTTTCTTGTAGGCTCCCTTCAGGTACTGGAATGTACTATAAGGTCTCCCCAGACCCTTCTCTTCTCCAGGTAGAACAAGCCCAATTCTCCCAGCCTGTTCCCCTTGTCGCCTGAGTAGAGGGTGACAATCCCCTCCCTTGACCTGCTGGCCACGCTTTTCTGGATACAGCCCAGGATGCGGTTGGCTTTCTGGGCTGCCAGCGCACACTGCCGGCTCATGTTCAGCTTTTCATCCACCAGTACCCCCAAGTCCTTCTCCTCAGGGCTGCTGTCATTATGTACTTCTCCTTTTCAAAAGGTACGTGTGATGGGCATACAAGTACTGGGACAGACTTGCAGCTAGGATGTTTTAAAGGGATTCTTGGCCCCCTCATGCTGTGTTGCACGCTCTCACATAATAAGGCAGGAAACGTTACCAGACTGTGCTGACCTGTTGACGCACCTGCAGAGAAAGCATTTCTGATAGACATTATCAGAAATTGTCAGATCTTTCCCTGTCCTCACAAGTACCCTGAGTACAGCACACCCTCAAACAGAGCTGAAGAAAAGAGCTGAAGTCCATGCAGTGGATCTCAACATACACCCCCTTAGCCTTTTGAAGAGTCCTTGCCTCGTCACAGGCCTTAGGTGGATCCCCTAACACCTGCCACAGCAGAGGTGGCTCTAAACTGTTTGTAATCCAAAGTTGCAGTCAGAGTTAACTAGATCAGAGAAGACCATCATGACATCCACATTTACCAGGGACTGTACAGTCACCAGGCAAAGGAAGTCAAGAATTATTTCCGGCCGCTGATGCTATTGAGTTCAGGAGTAATAACTGATCATTGCGTCCTGCAGCAGTCACAGCTTCTGCCAGCTCATCCAAATGCTTCCTCCCACTCACAACACAGCACTTCCCACTCCTCCAAGATGACTCATCCTGTGCTCACTTCCATCCACAGCCCGCTGCCTGCCAGGCACTAGGAATAAAGCACAGCCAAAATGTGGCCTTGGGTGTCATGGCGAGTTCTCTCTGCAGCATATGGACGGCAGTGCAATCCCAGGTGTTATTTGGTCTTCTCTGTGGCTTCATCTAGGTACCGAGCAAGATGGAAACTCGTGAACAGGAGCATTTTTTTGTAATAATCAGATTCCTTGTGTAATGCCCTACCTCAAAATATTGAAGTTTTCAACCCCAAAACTTTGAAGGCCCCTTAGCATTTATTTGTAATCAGTAGTTTCAAAGTTTAATAATAAATTTATTAAAATAAGGGTGTGTACTTTTTCTCTGGCATTAAGTAGAGAGAGAACATTAACTAGACAGTGAGAGTTTGATTTGCATATTCATATAAATCCAGGCATCAGGAGCTGGCCTGTTGAAACTTCCACTAGGCCCAACAGAGGTATATAATAAACAGATAAAGCAGTTTGGTCTGATCAGTGATTTTAATGTTTGTCGGTACTGGGAATGAAGGGACTGTGATAAATCACACATTCAGTTTTTAGTGGGCAAAGATTTCCTTTGTGATCTCGGATTTGCCACTCCAGATGATTTCTAAAAACACCATCTGTATCCAGATGTCGTATGTACCCATCTACCATAATGTGTTGGTGGTATAGAATCACAGAGATTCTTGAAAGTATTTAATACTAATATTTGAGAAGCATCCACACTACAAAATCCTGGTAGGCCTCTGTGAGTGTCCACTCCCTGGTGCCTAGGCGCAGAGTGCAGTCTGCATAGGGCAGCAACAAAACAAGGTCAGGACACATTGCTAGAAAAGGAGTTACTGGGGTTCCTCTCCTTGTTCTAACGAATATTTAAATATTATATATTAACTAGATTAGATACTAAAGGAAGAAGTGAGAGGTTAAGAGGTCTTTAAGTTCCCCTATGAAGTTTCAGGTGCTAGCTTGGAGGGATGTGGCATGAATTCAAGACCTCTCAGGTAGAGGATGTCTGGCATAAGCGCTCTAAACTCTGGTTCATTGTTTAATAGAGAAAATACCTAGCCTGTTTCCACCTTCCCTTTTCTGGTTGGATTTTTTAAATGATTAACCCTTCTTGGAGCTTTTTAAATTATAGTAGCTGTTTAGATGTGTATGTTGGTGTTACACCTTTGGCTGAAACCTGCAGGTGACTGGCAGGCGGTTTGGGACTAGATAATCTTTGAAGTCCCTTCCAACCCAAACCATTCTATGATTTGATGGTTCTATGGCTTTAAAGTTGCAGCCTGGTACTGGCATACAAGAATACCTTGGAAGACCTCGACCAGAAAAATGTAAAGATATTTGTTCAGAGATATTAAATTGCTATTGTAAAACACTCACACTTGACTGGTGGGAGGCCAAAGTCCTAAGCTATTCTAAGAAGGAGAGATATTATTGAAGTGTGATATAAATGCTGTAGATGGGAGTGGATTCAATGAAGCCAGAATTTCATCCTACACCATTTAAAGTTAGAAATCTTGCAAATATTCACTTATGTGCACATACTCAACTGACCATTGTGCGTTTCTCTGCTCCTGACCAGAAACAGGGAAAAATAATTCACCTGTAAATTCCTTGATTATCACTAGTTGCACTTTTTTTTTTTCTTATGGTTAAAATACAAACACCCAGTACATCAAGAACCTATTTTAGTTTCCATAAATCTTTTCTTTTTTTTTTTTTTTTGTCTTTTGCTAGAAGGAACTTTCTAGTCCTGAAACTTTGCTTTACCTCTGGCTGAAATTTCACAGTCATTTAATATTAAAATTTGACAAACTGGAAACATTAAAGCTGAATAATCAGGTAGTTTGAGGCTACAATTTAATCTACTATAATGCGAACTCGTTCTAGTAGGGAATGTCTTGCGGTAGTTTTACTGTCTGTGCTTTTGTTTCATAAAAGTTACTTACAGCTTAAATGATTAACCACAGTTTATGCTTGACATTACAATATTCTTCTCTGCATACCGACATGGCTGAACTCATTTGGTTGTGAGATCCTCTGGGCAAACTACTGTTTCTTCTGTCTTGCACATGACTGAGAAAAATTACAGGTAAAAGCAGTAACATAGTGAATCTCATTCAGGTAGCAGAAAATATATGAGATAAATCCAAATATTTACATCCTGATTCTGATTTGAATCCATAATTTTTTATGCTGAAAATAAAAGAAGAAAACATTGATGGTCATGTTTTTTCCTGCAAGGGTCTTTCAGGCACCAACATTTCCAAACATAAATCAATAATTTGGCGTGTGTGTGTGTGTGTGTATGGAGATTTGATTGGGATGTTATTGTCTTCCTTGTGCCAAAAACCACAGATCTCTTGCAAGCAAATTCTGTCCCCAGCTTGAAGTTGACTGCAATGTCAGTGCTTATGAAAAAGCAAAGAGCCTAGCAATGATGAGTTATGCTGCGTGCAGAAAGTGAGAATGGAAAGGTGACAACCTCAGCCAAAAGAAAATAAAAGGGCAAAAAGGATAGCAGATTTATTTTAAACATTCTGACAGGGTACCAGTAATGAAGAAAAAAATGATAGACACCATAAAAGTAGCAGAAAATGTGCTTGTGACCAGAAGTCAAAGATCTGTTTACTTTTCTTGTGCCAGACTATTCTTGCAGGACTGTATAGCTTTATGATGATCATTTATTATTTCAAAAGTTTTCTAAGTGTTCCCAGTATGGGAAACAGCACAATGCGGCAAAAAATGGCACAAGGGCACAATCAGATCCTGATCCCAGTTTCTCAAATTTCAATTGAGCTCAGGCTTGAGATTTTATTTGGAGCTCCTCTTGAAAGACAGCACATCTCTGCTCATACCATCCATTTATTTCTTTGGTCTCCCTATAGAATGGACTATTTGCAGTGATAGCTTGTTTTAACATCTTAATCTATGCTACAACACAGACCAGAGGAGTTTCTGTTCCGCTGGGATACGTAACAACTACTGAACCCATAATGGTGAAATAAATCCCCAATAAAAATGAATGTAAATGCTCCTTTTATCCTTAATGATTTCACTGATTATTTTGAAAATCGGCTAAACACAGGCAGCATCTTTTTCATGTCTAACTTTCCAGCGTTTTTGTATAGCTGGAATTTCTTTTCTTTTGGTTTTTTTTTGAAATACAGCTAAGAATATCTCTCTAGAGGAAGGCAAGAAATTTTTTGGCTTATTTAACCATGAAAAGTCCATCTCAATCTTTCTTAAACTGAAATATTCTTTGAAACAGGGTTTACTTTGTTATGTGAAGAAACAGAAAATGGATTTTATTTTTACAGCTGATGTATGGCTGGTGCATAGGTTTGTATGGATATCAGCAGATGTTATAGTCTGGTTCTGTCTGTCAAGGATGAAAATACAATTAGTGGATGATGGGCATGAAGTTCATGTGTTGTAAATGTAAACTAGAGCATGACCCAAAGAGCATTACAGATGGTGATATAGTGTTTGATCTATGTAGGTATTACTTGTGCTGGTGGTATTTTGTGGCTTCGTGGTATTTTGCTGGCCAGAGTTAAATCACGACACAGCCCTTAGCTTCCCCAGGGCATAATGTTTTAGGAAGATCTGTTGACTTAGTCACTCCTTCCAAATCTATTTCCAGCTGTAGAAATAAAATCATTTTTGTTCACCTGTTACCCAAGTTCACATATTCTGTCTCATTCATGCTGATATAACCAAGGAGCCATGCCATTCCTTTCTTCAGAGATTTGTTAGATTTATAGAGGTAAAACCAAGAATTTGGCCATAGACCGGACTAGATACAGAGCATGCTTATTACTGAATAAATAAATCTGCTGTCAGTTTAGTTCTTCTGATTAGGTAGACACAAAGGAATCTTGCCCTCCATTGTTTGCAAGCTTTGCTATATTTTTCCATTTACATTAGAAGACTTTATTTGTCTTTGTTTTTTTTCTGGTTCAGATTAACAGAAGCCTTTTTTTTTTTTTTTTTTTTAAGGGCTAAAGACCATTAAACACTGTTGAAATGAAAACCAAAATCCAACAGGAAAAAATCAAAACCTGGCGAGGGTGAAGGAGCTTATTCCCACATTATGCAATATAGACTTGGTATCTTACACATAAAAGAGCAAAAAGAGCCTTTGAAAAAGGCAAACTGAGGAGGAGGAAGCAGTAGAAATCAGACTTGGCCAGCCTGTAAAGCAAAACAGAGCTCTGTGGGTGTTCAGCTTTTTCTGTATCAAAAATGCAACCTGCAAAGTAGACCCTGGTCCCTGCTCTCTCCCCAGCCCTATCACTTCTGTTTCATCCACCTCTGCTCAAGAAGAGCAAACAGAAACACCAACTGTTTCATAATAGTAGCACATTTTATTGTGGCAGAAGACAGGAAATAGAAAGCGGAGGAGGATAGTGAACTCTGGGAAAAAAATGAAGAAACCAGGAAAACTGCTCTGATGTGTTGACTTTCAATTGTTTAGTTTGTAAGAGAAGCAACAAAGATACTAGGAGATGTTTGTCAGGTTCCTTTCTGCTGGTGAGGTACTTGACCTACTCAAATTCCTCTCCACCCTATTGCTTATGTAGTTTGTTTTTGTGCAATTTAATTTGCCTTCCTTCAAGTATTCCTCAAATCTGATTCTTTTTACTATAAAACCCCTTTACATTTCATTGACTCTATAAAGGGGACTTTATATTTGTATTGATTTTAAGGACTTTTGCCCCATTAGAGTACCGAAAAAAAGAGCTTAATGGATCTGAAAATCTGCCTCCATACACTGCAGCTGGTTTACTTTAATCAAGGAGATGTCTGACATCCATGTGTCACAGTTCTCCAAAGGCTACATAGCTGTAACATCCTCAGTGGAAGAGATCTGAGTTACCAAGAGAGCCTGAAGTCATCTGTCAAAGATGCTTGCTGAGGCCTTTTCACACCTACTTAGTCGAAGTGTGGTTAGGTCGGGATCACATTCCTCAGTCACATGGAGTCCACATGTGAGCACGGCTGTTACATGCAAGTGAGATGTCTGACTGTGTGACCTGGCTTTCAGTGATTTAGAAAGGGATAACGTGTGATCAATGTTCTGTAATTTTAGAACATAAGAATATTTTTACTCATATACGACATGCCGGAGAAGAACTTCTGAAGCAGAATTTATGAACTTTGTCATGAGCACCGTCTGGATGAAGAATTTCTCTATTCCTACAAAGCAATTGTTTGCATCCAGCTTGCAGTTATCTTCCTGTCAATTAGAGTGACCAGTTCCTTGGTGAATTTATCATCTGTCTACCTGAGCTCTACAGGGAAGATAGTGGAGGAAGTTCTTGTGCTTTGGACCCAGATAGTTATCATCGCCACTTAGGGAACAGGAAGTGAAGGATGTTGCACTTAGAGACGTCATGAGATCATAGAAGTTCCCTGCTCATTACTGTGTCTCAGACCACAAGACTATGCTATTCTTATTCTGCACTTATGCCAGGGTTTTCCTTTCAGCCTTTTTCTTTGGTTTCTGGTTTCTTCTCTTTTGTTCCACACTCTTATGCTGAATTTTAGTAACCTCAGAAACAGAGTAAGAATTGCTTTATACTTCCTCAGCAATGTTCCCTTGCTGGTTTCATCCTTAAAATTATTCCATCCTTAAATTACTGAATTGAATAATTCAGCTATTTTTGATTTCCTTACGGGGATTTCCTGTTCTGTATTTTGATCAACAAGAAGCAGAGAATGATTTTTCTGTTTTTCTTTTCTCCTCCTTTAAATAAAGGACATCTGAGGAGTTAAAGCAAGGCAGTGAAATGTACGCTTTTGACACTAGGGAGATACGGATGGCAAAAGCACTTTACTGGTAATAAAATAGCAGCAAAACATCCATGATATGGCTGGAGCTGAACTGGAAATGTTCAGTTTATTACTAGTAAAGGAAGATAATGCACAAGAAAGGCACAGATCTAGGTTTTGGGTTTTTTTTTTTTTTTTTTCGGTATAATTGTGTTTAGGTTGGTTGACCCTCTAATATAACTTGGGAAAACACACAAGCTAAAAAAATCCACACAGAGATGGGGTTTCTGTGAAAACAAGATGAAAATAATTTTACTTAACTAGGTAATCATGAGTAAATAAAAATAATTCTATGCACATATAATATAACAAATGCATGTGCATCTGTGACTTATAAGAAATGTGTACAAAGGAATATAGATACAAAACAAAAAGTTCTTGAGAAGGAAATAACTTACTTTATTGCAGAAATCTTGCCTCATTTACCCAACCATATTTTTTCAAGAAGTATCTGAATATCCGCTTTAAAGTCCCATTCTTCAAGGACAGAAGAACATATCTGGGGTGCCAGAACCATCTTTTATTAATCCAATCAATACTGTGAGGCATTTTAATCTATAAAAATGTAATTGGATATGATTACTCTGTTTTCTTGCAATATAAATAAAACAAAGATTATTTTTACGTCTATTTGACAATTAAGTAGTTTCTTCTAACTTTTAAAAACTTGACTCAGCTATTTCTCATGCATCTAATATTATCTGATCATAGAAATTCTTCTCAGTCTAACTAATTGGCCTGTACTGCCTCAGGTGTTACTTACCTATGCTAATCTCACACTCTTACCTGGTCTGTCTGCCACAGTTGTGATAGTACTGTTTCCCATACTATTCTACACATAATACTATTACTTAAGTCTACTAAAAGAATGAGGATCACATTATAGATACACATAGGAACTTCCATTGGCACAGCTCTTTCAGTGAGTAACCACATCCCTCAGACCCAGACCAGAATACCTGTTTTAGCCAAAACTTTTCACCTGTCTCAAAATCTTCTTATTTAGCTTCTTTGTGGCTAATTTATCCCACTTAACCTAGACAGGATTTAGTAGACTACCGTGGATTAATAAATTTAATAAATTCAACATATGACCTGAGCTTTATAAATGAAATAAAAAATCCCTGTGAGAGAGTGACAGAGATTCCTCCAAGATAGCAGGTGATGTGGACCATGACCATCCTATCTTTCCTGTGTGCCTAATGAGAGGCTGGGTTTGATGCAAATGATTGAATGGAAAAGATAGACAGAGACTATAGACAGAGAAATAGACAGAGACTGAGAAAAGGCAAGAAGTAAGCAGTTCTAATTTATACAATTACAAGGTAAATACCAGAGTATGTTATTTATATATTACACTGCTTCCACCTAAGACCAAGCCAAACCCATTAATATCCATCAGTTGAAATCTGTCAAAGTCAGGTTTATAAAGACATATCCACGTGCTAAAAAGGGCAATTGCTGGTATAGCTTGCCTTCCTGATGAAGATGCTTTGTGCTATTGTCCAACATTGCTCGTAGAGCTGTGTGCAAACCACGAGAACTTTGCTGTTGTAATATAGAGTTCTGCTTGGGCCAGTTTCAAAGAATTTGACAGCTGGATAAACCTATAAGATCTTCCTGATGTTGGATGATCTGTTTGGATCTTTATTACTTTTCAAAAACCCTGTAGATATTATCTGTTTTAATCTATGAGATAGAGAATGTGGTCTGGTCAAAACTCATTATTATTCTAACCATTAATATTGTGTGGTTTCATTCAGTTCATTTAGTCTATAACTTTGGGTTCTGTCTGTCATAACAGTCTCTCAGGGCAGGGACAAAGTTGTGTGGTGGTGGATTGTTGCATGATACACCAGGAGCTTGTAGCTGGTGTGCCTGGCATGGCTCATTCCTACAGTCTGCAGGATCAGAGAATCATAGAATAGTTTGGGTTGGAAAGGAGCTTAAAGATCATCTAGTCCCACCCCCTCTGCCATGGGCGGGGACCCCTTCCACTAGACCAGGTTACTCAAAGCCTCATCCAGCCTGGCCTTGAACACTTCCAGGGATGGGGCATCCACAGCTTCTCTGGGCAACCTGTCCCAGTGCTTCACCATCCTCTCCATGAAGAATTTCTTCCTGATATCTAATCTAAACCTCCCCACTTTCAATTTAAACCCGTTACCCTTTGTCCTGTCAGTACAGACCCTTGTAAAAAGTCGCTCTCTTTCAGGTCTCTTTCAGGACCTGCAAATGTATTCCATGAGGTCCCATGGACTTGTGCACATTCAGGTTCCTCAGGTATTCCTGAACCTGATCCTCACTGACCAGATCTCCATACCTATTCTGCATGGGCAACTGCAAAGTGGAGGGAAGGCTGGAGGGGATGTGCCTTCCTCACCTTCCTCACCGAGCAGAGACCTGTTTCCATTCCACTCCTTAAGTTCCCTCCCTCTGCCTGATGGCAAGAGGATATGGGGTTAACTGTGTGCTGAAGATGGTTGAAGAGGTTGAAGATGTTGATCAAAGAGGCTGCAGGGCATAAGTTGTTGAAGTTAGTTCTGTTTCCATCCCTGCTGCATTTTGCTCAGTTTCATTTAAATTCATTCCCTATCAGTCTGGGTGATTTTTATTGTAATACCATTGATATGCCATGTAGCAAGTACAGTAGTGACAATGTAAATTATTACGTAACAATTAGTGTAGTACAATTCAAATAGTTTTTTATTCTCACCCAAAATCAAGTCCCCTTGACTTACGCATCAGAATTCGCCATCCTTCCACATGACCCACCAAGTGCACTCAGGTCCTTGAGCAAAAGTAATCCCAAAAATGTATTTTCCTTTGTCTGAGGCGGGAATAACCTACTGGCTTTCACAACACATTTTTTATGTGCACTACAGGGACATTATCCCCTTCTACAGTACAAAAACTTTTGATGACTCAGAGACAGCTTGATTGGCAGATCCCCTAATGTAGATTAACCAGGTGGCTTTTACTAAATGTGTATCCCAACATTTAACTTACAGCTAAGGTATGTGAGGCATCTGTCAATAACAGCAAAAATTGTTTCTCTCTCTTGGCTTCTTCGTCTAATTGCTACACCATAAGCCTGCCTATTAGCACAGAAGGATTAAGTGGGAGAATGATAAGGATTGATCTTGCAGCTTTATTTTCCTCCCTACTTAGATTCCAGGTACACAGAGCTCTGGGAAGAATCAGGTCTTTCCATAACACTTATTACTTCTGCTCTTTGCAACTGGGTTTAGAGCTCATTGTGATGCACTTTATTGAACCATATCCATATTTGACCAACTTTGGTGTCTTGTGGCTTATTTAAATGGAAATTGCCTGTAACAAATGGACATCCAGTTCTTTTCATTACTCATGAGTTGAACTGCTACCTGAAAGAGAGATTATGGATACAGTGTGCAGCACTGACTGCCAGCCTGCAAAAAAATTATGCTAGACTGGAAAACTCAGAAAGAGGCTGCAAGGATGACTAGAGGTCTGAGAATTTATTTTTGTTTTCAGTGGAGGACTTAGAAAGCTGAATTCAGTATATTTAAAGGAAAGAAGTTAGCAGCAGGTATAATCAAAGCCCAATGTGTATGAATACTTCTGATGCTATGTTTCTCCTTAGTCTAGGAAAGAAAAGTTGGTTAGAAGCTGATACCAGGCAATATAATTTTAGATATAAACCTTAACTTTTAGCTTTGAGCAGGAAATGATTACAAGAAAACAAGACTTTTTCCATTCTATTAAGTCTCTAAACTGATTCTTTGCTTGGAAAAGGATGGTCCAGATACAGGAATTCCATGGTGAAAAGCTACGGCTTGTGTTGTCCAGGAGCTCAATTCAGATCAGTGTTTTGTCCTTAAAATTCACAACTGTGTGATATGAGGTTTAGATCCTTTTGTACACACCTAGAGGAAAAGAGAAGCCCAACTCAGGAGACATGGCCAAAAATGGAAGTGGAAATGGAGAGGAGAGTGATGTACCCCGTGTCAAACCGTGGGTGGCAAAAATCAAAAATAAAACCAGGCTACCTGATTCTCAGTGTTTCTATATTTGTTTAGCCATGGAAGTTACTATTATAGTAACCAGGGCTTGTCAGAAAAGTGTTTTTCTTTTTTTAAAAGCATTGATTTTTTAGAAATAGCTTGGAAACATCTGAAGATTATTTTAAAAGCTCTGACTGAAACTCAAAAGTTCTGATATCATGGTATTTGCAGTTTGTAGTCACTGTGCTCTTAGGGATGTTTTTTTTTTCCTGATCAGGGTTCCCACTTTTCCCACTGTGCATTTGTTCTCTCATTCTTATTAAGCTACTTCAGTATACCAGGAGAGTCCCACAGCCAGAGGTACAATATGGAAGATGTGCATGGGTCAGTGAGCCTGGATATGGAAGCGGAATAAAGGAATGAAGATAAACTGTGACATCAGGGAGCAACTTAGCAAGGTTTAATCAAAATTTTTGGCTTCAACCCAGCAATATTCAAATTTCTTCTAAATAAGTTCATTTATTAATTGTCATTTAAAAAAAAAAATCTGTACAGAATAGATATTTAAAAATGTATGAAAGTGTCAAAAAAATTCCTTTCTTTATTTTCAAAGAAAAAAATTCAATCAGCTGTTCTGGTGATAGGCAGCAGTAATAAAGAATCATAATTTCAGTGAGCTGGCATCCAAAAGCCCAGATGTTTATCTGAGACATGACTGGATAATTTTGATGGGCATATTTTCATTACAAGAAGGCTCATTAAAAAATCATATTTTCATCTTTGAACACTGCTAGCTACCTATTTGCTTTGAAAATATTGTTTCTTTTCCTAGCATTTTTATTACCTACCATAACAAGACCAGGATGAACGAATAGGTAATTAAAAGAAACTTTCATTAAAATTTTCTGCATAATTCAGTTTAAGAATGGAGGATACATCCTGTTTCATGTAAATTCATTGACGTATTTCAAATCAGAATATCACTGTGAGCAAACTTCTCAAATCCTTCTATTATTATATAAAATCATACATTTCATATAAATTTAAAAATATATATTAAGCTATAAATATGTATTACCACACATATAGTATAGATGCATGTTATATAATATAGTTGTATGTATTGATAAATATACATAACTATAATTCTTAGAATAGCTAATGGATTTTAAATTATTTAGATAATAGTTTAATTTGTTGTGTTTATTAAATGGTATTAATAAACTGCTAATGAAGCATAATTTTCATAAATTCCTTTGATATCTCTGTCAGATGGGTAACTTGTAACTATTCAGTCTGGGAAATATTACGCTCAAGTTCCCATGTGAAGAAAGTTATTATTGACTAGATCGATTCAAGTTTCCATGACAACATATTGCTGTGCAGGATCAGGTGGAGTTTTACAATGGTAAGTTGGTTTAAGACCTGAATTCAGCATGAAAGAGGACCAGCGTACCGTTAAGAACTGGCTTGAACCTGTGTAGGAATTAATAGGCAAGGTGCCACCCTTCTGTGTCACCAGGCCATGCACAAGCAGCTGCGCTTACAGACATGGTGCACCCCTTTCCATCCTGGACAAGTGTGAGACTGGGACACAGGATTAGCTTGTTTTGGGATGTGCTGTAACGAAAGATGTTTACAACTGGGGATTTGTGCTAGTATAGTTTAAAACTGGAAGTGAATCTCTCCTGGAGAGACAATCCTTCCCTTAGCAGGATTAGGGAAGCTACCTTCCTCACTGGAACCATTTCACACAAAGTACTTTTCACCTCTTGTCTAATGTTGTGGCTCTTTGGCATTTTGATTCTGGCAAGATAAGAAGGATGCTAAACTGCATAAAAATATAATCATCTATGGGAACACTTGAATTTCTTTTAGATCCTGACATCTCCTTTGCTACCTGGCTGCTCTATTAGATTAGTTGCATAGAATCATAGAATCATAGAATGGTTTGGGTTGGAAGGGACCTTAAAGAACATCCAGTTCCAACCCCCCTGCCATGGGCAGGGACACCTCCCACTAGACCAGGTTGTTCAAAGCCTCATCCAGCCTGGCCTTGAAGACATCCAGGGATGGGGCATCCACAACATCTCTGGGCAACCTGTTCCAGTACCTCACCACCCTCTCCATAAAGAATTTCTTCCTGATATCTAATCTAAACCTCCCCACTTTCAATTTAAACCCATTACCCCTTGTCCTGTCACTACAGGCCCTTGTAAAAAGTCCCCTCCCAGCTTCCTTGTAGGCATGTTGTGGCTTACGCCCATCCAGCAACAAATGACCAAGCAGCCGCTCATTCACTCTTCCCCTGGTGGGATGTAGAGAAAAAAATATAAGGAAAAGCTCCTGGGTTGAGACAAGGACAGGGAGGGATCACTCGCCAGGGATGGTCACAGGCAAAACAGATTCAACCTGGGGAAGAAGAAATCCATTTAAATAGTTATCAATCAAATCAGATTAGGGCAATGAGCCATAAAACCAGATCTTAAAAAACCTTTCCCCAATGCCCTGTTTCTTCTGGGGTCACCTTTGCTCCCAGTTTCTCTACCTCCTTCCCCAGCAGTGGAGGGGTCCAAGGAATATGGGTTGTGGCCAGTTCATCACACATTGTCTCTGCTGCTCCTCCTCAGGGGGAGGACTCCTCACACTCTGTTCCTGCTCCAGCGTGGGGTCTCTCCCACTGGAGACAGTCATCCACCAACCCCAGCGTGGGTCACTTCTGCAGGGTGCGGTCCTTCAGAAGCAACCTGTTCCAAAATGGGCTTCCCACAGGGTCACAGTCTCCTTTGGGCACCTACCTGCTCTGGCGTGGGGTCTTCCCCAGGCTGCAGGGGGGTCTCTGCTCCACCATGACCCTCCATGGCTGCAGGGACACAACCGGCGCTCTCACCACGGGGAGCCGCTGCTCCAGGCACCTCCTTCCCGCATTTCTGCACTGAGCTTGTGTCTGCCTGGTTGTCTCTCTCACACCACTCCTCTCTCCATACTGATTATCTCCACTCTTGTTTCCATTTCTGCTGACACTTCTCTTTTTGTGCTTTCCCCTCTTAAATATGTTAGTTCTCAGATGTGCTGACCAGTTTAGCCATGGGCAGAGACAGATCTGACATGGAACCAGGGTAGCTTTTAGCATCTTCTCACAAGAGCCATCCCTGTGGCCTTCCTCCAATACCAAAACCCACCACCACAGAAACCCACCACACACATCTTTTTATTTTGTTTCTTAATACTCCCTCTCCTCATACCTTTCTCTGATAGTACATTAGTTAGCAACTTCCTGTGGTGGATGTAGGTATTAGGAAATTAACAAAAGAGAGACTAATGAGGCTGAAACCAGTAATTGTTCAGAGATTAATTCCTTTTGTGACAACAGATTTGATGGTCAAGATCTCATGTTCCAAATCTACTGTTAGCAATATGCTTCTTATGTGACCAGAAATTCACTTAGGTCACCTTCTTATTTCTACGATGCTTCCCCTTGCACACATTTTTTCTCTGTCATGTACATTGATATACGTATTTTGGGAGTAAGGCTGCCAAGGGTTGCCACAGAGAGCCACATTTCAAATGTGGAATGAGAGGTCACCACAGCACCAAGGCTCAGCACAACTTGTGTGATTCCGGAACATGCACAGTGCTAGAAAAAGGAGAGCAGGCCAAAGTGCAGATAATCTTCTTACTTTGGCAGATCTCCATCTGGTAAATATCATGTTTCTGTACTGCTGGATGCAGTACAGAAGGAGTCTACTATCTTGACCAAGGCCTGAAAAACCTACCTTCATAGTATCAAAGAGCAGTAACTGTAGTCTTCTGGACTAATTCAGGGTTGCAGTACATTCACAGTATTTTTATTTGTGAAGGGGTGTTTAAACTGTTATCCAAAGGTTCGGGGTTTCTGCAGTGTCAAAACTGAAGTAGTTAACTTTTTTTAAATATAAATCTTATTCTTATTAAAAAAACCCCAAAACTAAAACAAAAAAAAACCAAAACAAAAGCCTTTCCCTGAAAATTCAGTTTCTTAGCCATTAATAACATAAAATTGAGGTTTGTATTAACAAAATTACTATTTATGTAAGAAAGATGGTTTTATCAAAACATTCTACTTGTCAGTATTAAACAGCTTTTTTATATATTATTCACTCTGACGGCTCAGGCCTGAGGGATTCTTTCTCACCTGATATGGACCTTAAATAGACGTTTAAGCATTATGACAGTTCATTGGTCTGGAAGAGACAACAGGTTAACGTACCCCTTTTGCAGCAGCATATCACTACAGGAATACCTTTTGGTACCAATCTGGTCTTACACATTATTAAAACCAGTGGTTTGGGAAATTGAAGGGTGAAGGAAATTTTTTTATGGATTGTGAATCTTTTCTGCTTCTCTGGGTAGAATTAATTTTACCTAAGTGTAATGACCTATCAGTTAGGTGTCCAGGCTCTTTGAAGGGTAGAATCTTTGAAGGAGAGAAACATTAGATGACAATTCACCTCCTCTCTCTCAAATCCATTGTAGGATGGCATCAGTAACTTTTTTTAAGATATACCTGTTGATCTACAAATAATAGAACTTAAAGGAATAATTTAGACTAGATGTTCATTTTTTCCACTTGACATAGACCAGACCATACTGTGGTTTTCACCTATCTTTTTTATATAGAAGATTAATGCAAAAAATTCTTCCAATTAAGTGGACATTTTTGAGAGAATTTTGTTAAAGTACATTGAAACTAATCTGATAGCCTGATAGAGATGAGCTTACTACAGCTCCGTGTCCCCAGGGCCACCCAGGAGCAAGATTGAGCATGTGTTTCCGGTAAGCATACCTACATAGAGCATGTATATACAACACATCTATGTATATACAACACATCTATGTATGGCTGACCAGATAGATCAACACAGAAACATCAGCTCAGCACTCAGACACGAACAGCACCACTGGCCTCATCCTGTTCTCTTCTCCAGCTGACCAAGATGAAGGACTGTCTGTTGGAAATCTATGCATATGTTCAATGTGGAACCTCCCAACTGTGATCAGACACTCATTCTAGCCAGCAGCAACCCTTGGATCCCAGTCTGCCCAGTTGCTGACACGTGAGCATAGGAGCTGGCAGTGCTCCTACCCCACCCCAGTCGCTTGCACATGTGAATACAAATAAATGCAGGACCACATGTTATGGAGCCAAACAGTCACAGGCATTAGATATTGTCTGCCCCACACTGATGTCCCCTTCAACACATGCTTCCTAAGCTTCTTACCTACCACTAAGTCCTGCTTAATACTGTCAGTCACACACTGACATACATATCCACTCTGTACACACACGCTCCAGTTTCTCACATTGCTGCTGTCCAGAAATATGGACTTGTGATGGTCCCATTCCAATTGTTGGTCACTGTGCTTCTGAGCTTCTCTGATTGGTGCAGATGATACTTGTATGATATAACCTAACAACATACAGCTACATTACTTTCCCCAGCGTGTTTTACAGATTCTATATAAAACCATCACTTAATTTCTCAGTAAGAAATGTCTTTTTCTGGCATGAAACATGATATCCCTTCAACAGAGCATGGCCTCTTCTATAGCCAAAGACTAATGCCAGACTAAAAATGCAGACTATTGGCTAAATAACCAAAGGCCGAATCTGACCCAGATGACATGAGTAAGACTAATTGAAAAAATGTCCCATGATCTTAGGTGGCTTCCAATTTCTCTTCAACTTCACATTTCTTTCTAAGAACCAGCCTTCCCAGCAAATGTTGCTAAAGATAGAAACTGATTTGATTTTTTTTTTTTAAATCTTATTTTGTGTGTTTGAGGGCCAAATTTTGTGAAATTTTTGCACTGATCAAGGACAGTGGTATTGATATTAACTTCATATTTGTAAGAGCACCAAATTGAATGAAAAGCTAGTATCAGCTCATTGAATGCAAAACTATTATGTTAGGAAAGTACTGATCTTCAAAAGCATAGCATACTACTGCTGTGAAAATATAAGTTGTTTACCCTAATTTGAAAAATGCTATCGTTTTCATACTTTCTTTCATTGTTTCCCAATACAAATACAATACTAACTGAGATTCAATGAAAGTCTGATTTACAGCTTTAAATACAATAGGTCTTGCCTAGTTGTGAAATTATTATTTGTTTGTTAAGTAAGCTATGTGCTAATGTACCGGATGAAGATTATGTTTGAGTAGTCAAAATAAAACATATTTGAATGTGTCTTTTTGTAATAGTTTTTTACACTTGTGTAGTAAATATTATTTATTGGATCCTTTGCCATTTTTTCTCTTTGATTAAGAGACAGACAGTGCTAAATACTGAACAGTGAATGACAGAAGAATGTGCTACGATATGCTAGTTGATTTTTAAAGTAGCCCATGAGCTAAAAACAACTTATAACTACTGAAAATCAAGTCTCACAGAGATTATGTTAATGAAGATTTTCATTTAAAATAATGAATTGTGGAAGTACTGTAATTATTGTAAAAGTGAAACAATAAACAGAATCTAATGGTCAAAACTACCTTGTATAACTTATTAGTGTTTTTATTTAAAAAAAAAATTACATGAATTTTCATGTATAAGAAGACTGATGTGACTATTATAAAGCAAATTGAATAAGATAGATAAGATCAATAAACTTGAAGTAGAAAAGTTCCAGAGAACATGGTTAATGTGAAGCCAACAGATCTTCCAAGGGCGACTCCAGGATCTATAGACTAATAGTGCAATGTCCAGTAGAACCTCTAATAAAAAATAGAATTAATGAACACATAGATAAAGAGTGGGTGTGTGCCAAAGTAGCCTTTGTAAAAGAATTCACACCTACCTGGGCTTGAGGAAGAGTAGCTGGAAAGCTGGATAGTTGCCTAGCCGAACAGGACCTGGGTGAATATGAGCCAGCAGTGTGCCCAGGTAGCCAAGAAGGCCAGAAGCATCCTGGTTTCTGTGAGGAACAGTGTAGCCAACAAAACTTGTGAAGTAGTTGTCCCCCTGTACTGGGCACTGGTGAGGTTGCACCTTGAACCCTGTGTTGAGTTTTAGACCCCTCACTGACTCAGATATTGAGGTTCTGGAGCATGTCCAAGGAAGGGCAATGGAACTGGGGAAGGGTCTGGAGCACAAGTCCTGTGAGGAGCAGCTGAGGGATCTGGGGGTGTTCATCCTGGAGAAGGGGAGACCTTATCGCCATCTACAACTACCTGAAAGGA
>NW_010272547.1:47966-54239 GCF_000690775.1 Eurypyga helias
GGGGAGGTTTAATAGGATATTAGGAAAAATTTCTTCACTGAAAGAGTTGTCAAACATTAGAACAGAGAAAGGGTTGAGTCCCTGGAGGTATTTAGAAGTTACATAGATATGGTGCTTAGGGACATGGTTTAATGGTGGACTTGTCAGTGATAGGTTTACAGTTGGACTTGATGGTCTTAACGGTCTTTTCCAACCTAAGCCATTCTGTGATTCAGTGATTGTATTCTGTTATTCTGCTGGGGTACTTTGAATAATCACTAAATATGTGGATTTATTCACATATTCATTTGGACTCCCAAATGTATTCAATAAAAAATAAAGGCAATGAGGAAACTCACCAAACACTCTTACCAAAATTAAGCTGCTGCGGTATAAAATTGAAGTCCCTTGTATGATGGAATAATTTATTAATTGTTAGGAAAAGGGAGATAGCAGCAGAAAAACATACAGTATAGGTGGAGTTCCCCAGTGTCTGTTTTGGGAAAAAGTTATGAATAATATGTCAACAAAGTTTGCTGATTATATTAAGTAATTTGTGGTAGGAAGGACAGTGCAGCTGATGGCTTCTGGAAGATATTACAGCACTGAATAACTTAGCAATAAAATGACAGATGACATTCAATGTAGATAAATTTAAAGTGATTCTCAAGAAGTGATGCAGTCCAAATTTTACGTAGAAAATCATTGCTGCCAGCCAAAACCAAGAGCTGGGGTTACAATATATAACTTTGTGACAATATTAGCTTAATGATAAGCAGTGTCAACAAAGCAAATTGAATATTCAGAATTACAGGAAAAAAACCCCAATCATTTGGTAACTGTACAGGTCCACAGTGTGTCCGCATCTGTAGGGTATGATACTATCAGCCTTCCTTGGTTTTTATCTCAAAAAAAAAAAAAAAAAAGTAGAAATAGGGTTTCAGAAGAGCAAAAAGGGTGACCAGAAACAGTTTCTGCATTCATAAGTATGTTAGGCTTTTTCAACCTTCAAACAAACTGTCCAGGAGGATATTAAAGAGATCTAAAAAACCTAAGTGTCCTAAAGAAGATGGAAGAGGATAAGCTGTTTGTTGTTTTTTCCTGTACAAAACTAAACCACCTAAAAGAAATTAACATAAAAGAAACTAACAAGTGGCAAATTGAAAAGAAATTAAAAGGAGCAACATTTATACAGAATGAGGAATCTTCCCAGGCTTCTCTTTACAGGGACAGCTGCTTCTGGAAGTCACTGAGTCATAAACTGCTGGAGGCAAGGAGATTATTTTTGGTTAATATTAGTATTTGTTGCCTGATACCCCCTCTCAGATATTCACTGTTGGTCACTGCCAGAGACAGAATAGTGGAATAACTGTATCTCAGTTCGGACACAATATGCCTATTTTTATATGATTATCATCAGATCCAACCTCCTGCATTCTGTAGTTGTGTAGAGCAAAAAGAGGTAATTTTTTCTTTGGAGACAATACATCAGAGTGATTTAATAATAGATGAAGTATCCAAGAGGCTTACTTGACAAAACTTTAGAATACACTGAGAAGCTTCAAAAATTGTCAGTGTTTTGAGGGTGTTAAATCATTAAACTTTCTTTGCAGTATTTTCTTCCCATTCATAAAAAAAGAATCTGTTACTGAACAAATAGAAGTACTGAAAATAATGACACATCCATGTAAATGAGATAGCTTTCTCCAGTGTTCTGTGAAGTGAATAAGGTTTGGTGCATTAAGTTGTTGCAAGCCAGTTGTGCTTCTGCAGTTGTTGGTAAGGACACAATTCAGTCAACTGAATGTAAGAACTTAGTGCTGTTTGAAATGGGTCATGATATCTGAGACATCATTAAGGGTCTGACAGATAGAACACAAAAGCTAACCTGCACCCTTCTGGAGTAGAAGCTTGAAATCGAAGACTGTAGCACAACAAACAGCACTAGACACCAACATTTAACTGCAAAGTAACCGTGTACCTGCACTGAAGTCATCCCTTGTGAGGTGATGTGACTTAGCCCAAAAGATCAGTGAAGAAATGTTATCTCCTGTTTTACTTCATGAATCCAGAACAAGCAAATGGATAGTCACTTATGTTCTGTTTTTTTTATTTCTTTTAAGCTGCCACATTGGTCATATGTCCAAATAAAGACAAAAAAAACAAACCAAAACAAAACATACAATATGAAGTCCAGGCTTATTGTCCATTACCAACAACTTTATCCCTCTTCCTTTTTTTTTTTTTTCCTAAATACCATCTGATGCTATTCCTGTAATGTTACAGAATGTGCACAATCCATTTTTAGGCAAAGGGGTTGTAGTTCTGTATCATACAGAACATACAGGCACAAACGTTAATTTTTTATTTGCCAATAGAGATATATCTCAGCAGAAGACCAACTTCAAAGAATCAAACAATAATGAGAAGTTGTTCTTAATTAAGCATTTCACTAAATGGAATAGTAGGAAGAAGAATCTTAGGGAGCCATAATTAAATTTAATGAGACTGAGCGTCTGAACTCTACTCCACCCAGGCAGCACCAGCAAGATGCTGCTGTGTCACTGCCAACAATAAAGGTGTAAAAATAGAACACAGTCATTATTATTCTGAAGTGAACCAAATTTTATTGTCTTCTTTCCCCCACCCTTGCCCCACTACCTCCACCAATAAAGCATTTTTGGGTTACATGCCAACATGTTAACAACATACAACTAATGCAGGCCCGGACATGGAGGTGACATATTTTCTCAGCCAAGGATGAACCTTCAGAAAGGAAGAGAGAAAATTCTGAGAGGAACTTGTTACTGCGTATCTTACCTTTCTGCCTCACATACACCACAAGCTTTAATTGGTTCAGTGGAGACATGATGGAAATCTAGTTATCACTACATTGCCAATCCAACAGAATTTCACTTCCTTTTTCCTAAAATTGTGATTGGCCACTGAATAGAGCTACTGGTCATTCCAGAAGGCACGGCCAGTTTGCTGCCAACACAGCATCGGCACCTGCAGGGGATGAATATCTTCCCAATGAGAAATAACATGAAAATTAGAACCAGTGTTTACACTGACATCTGCAACCGAAGTGACGATTTTCTAGCCCCCCACTCATACCACAAGCAGCTGAGATGACTCACCTGAAGACTGATCTGAGAGGAACGATTCACAAGCCATTTCCTGTTACTGTCAAGGACTGTGCAAAGACAAATGATAGCATACATAGTTGGACGTTTAAATGTGACTTGAGGAGCATACTTTGGAGTAGGTTGAGGTTAGACAAAGTACGGTATTATCCTCCAATAATTCCCATATGCACTAGAGTACAGGGATAGCAATACATTCACTGTCCTATTTTCTTAATCCTCTTGCTTGTGGAGCTGTGGCGTGGGTGGAAATCAAGATTAAAAGATAGGAGTCTAGATAACTGTGCACAGCTAAGCCCTGAAAATATTAATTTTTGTCTTTGAACTGTGCTAGCCATGGTGGGGAGTAAATTAATGCAGGATTAGAAACATTGTTTTATACAAGATGTGATACACGGCCAGACTGAAGAGCCCTATTCCCTGTTAATTAAACCACACAATTCATATTGTTCAAAAATACTGATTTAAGGACCAGAACTGCAAATTAGAAAATATTTTGGTCTGCTTCTGTCTAATTTTAATTAACTGGAGACATACTAATTTGACAAGTGTTTCACAACACAGAACATGTAAAGGGGGAGTTGAAGGTTATGCTTCATCTGTAGGCTATACTTTAAGTACAACCTCATTAAAAAAATCTTAAATATGTACTCCAGCATTAAAACATAAGACATTTGATACAATTTACTGTAGGCTTTTTACCAACCAAATATTTTCCCTTGGCATAAAATTATTGGTTAAATATTTCTAAACTTCACCACTACATACATCAACAAACATAACTGATCATTTCATTTTGTTTTAGTCTGAATTCTAGAAACAACACCCATGCAGTGGAGTACAGCTTACCGAACATCAGCATTCTATGGGGGGTGACTTTATGCTAAGCTAGGTGTCTAACAAAAAGATGATTCAGCCTTCAGAGGTAAAAATCTCATTTGAGTGATGAAAGAGGAAGCCTAAGTGATGAACTTAAGCACTTGATTTTTTTCCAGAAATACACTGCGGGGAAAAAAAAAAATCCGGTGAATCCCACTTTTTAGGTTATTTATACCAATATTGTTAGATTTTCTCAAGAATTCAGTGGGTTTGCATCAATTTGTAGTTGAAAGTGTAGATGTTTCTCTTCTGGAAATCTAAGCTTCTGCTTCTGTATTATACTCTATATTGTCACGGAACCTCATAAAACTGAACCAGGCTGACAATTGTTGCTACTGGCAACAATCCACAGGTTCAGAATGCTGGTCAAGAATTAATACTAAACACCCAAATTAAGAATTGTTAAGCTTTATGGCTGATGAACCAGCATGCAAAATAAAAAGGATGGCTCATCTAATAAAGGGGATGGCTTTCAACTTTGAAGAGTTTCCTTAGGTGATGTCCCAGCCTAAGGGGAGAGACCCCAACTGCTGACCCACTGCTCTGAGAAGGACTGTTCCTCTGTCTCTCAAATGGTTCTCCAGTGGGGCTCCATTTATACCTAGTCGAATCTGACCAGTGGTCATGTAGCCTCCCCATTGGCTGAGGATTCCACTTTGCCAGGTGTGCACATGACAAGAGCCACTATGAGGGATGTGACAAGAGCAGTAGCAGGAAGTTTTTAGTGGGCTTTTGTTGGGTCTTTATTATGTCTTTGTCAGGGTGGATGAACCTGCTACAGACATCAGTACTTCCCAAGAATTATATATATGTTATGACTAATAGAAAAAAAAATTGGAAGTGACGCACGGGAAAACTTAAGTAGTAGAGTATGACGCCTTTGGGTCTTCAACATCTAGGTGAGGAATGTGAAGATAAAGATTTTCTTCTAGTCTCTATCTTTCATTTATTAACAGCCAATTTTCCTTCCATTTGATTTGTTTCCACTGTGTGTATCTGTTTCTCTCCTTTCTTTGAACAGTGATACTTAAAATCATTAATTAGTTGTCATCACTTGTGCTTTTCAGGTTGATTGTTTTGCTCTGGAGAAAAGGACTTTTCCTAGGAGTACTTTCATAGGAGTACTGTGTCCGCCTGTGGAACCCTTGACATAAAAGGGATATAGACTGGTTGGAGCGAGTCTAGAGGAGGCCACGAAGATACTCGAGGGCTGGAGCACCTCTGCTATGATGAAAGGCTGAGAGAGTTGGGCTTGTTCAGCCTGGAGAAGAGAAGGCTCCAGGGAGACCTTATTGCAGTCTTCCAGTACCTGAAGGGGCTACAAGGAAGCTGGGAGGGGACTTTTTACAAGGGCCTGTAGTGACAGGACAAGGGGTAATGGGTTCAAATTGAAAGTGGGGAGGTTTAGATTAGATATGAGGAAGAAGTTCTTCACGGAGAGGGTGGTGAAGCACGGGAACAGGTTGCCCAGAGAAGCTGTGGATGCCCCATCCCTGGCAGTGTTCAAGGCCAGGCTGGATGAGGCTTTGAGCAACCTGGTGTAGTGGAAGGTGTCCCTGCCCATGGCAGCGGGGTTGGAACTAGATGATCCTTAAGGTACCTTCCAACCCAAACCATTCTGTGATTCCATGATTCTATAAAAAGACTTTGCTTACTGAAGATTTTAAAGAAATCTTTAGAAATAGTTTAACTTGCTTGGAGCTTGAAGGATCAACTTCTCTTCTGTGGGTTGAAGCCCCATGATTAAGAACTCACTCTAGGGAAAAAAAAAAAAATTATTTTCAAGATAAATCTGAGAGAGAGACAGTAGAAGCAAGGCAGTGTCTCAATCTGGTCAGTCTTGCACATAGCAGTAAGAAAGGAAAGGTCATGGCATTCAACAAATATCTAACTAGTATTTGAATATGGTGAAGGGAGGAACAGGCATATGAAGTGATGTTACCTGAGAATGATGCTGCTAAAAGAGGGCATGATTATGAATTTCAGACGTTTCCGGAGTGCCATTTCTGCTTTTCCATTGTACAACCAAATCAAACGAACACTGTCAGGTTTGAGCAGGTGGAAGCAATCAAATTTTTGTATTTTTGAAAGTCACCACATTTTTATTACTTCAGGGTGATTTACTTACCCTTTTTAATGCCATAATTTGTGCTTAATACTGTATTGTTCAGAAACTGGTAATTTTTTTCTGAGAACAGAGAACCCTGAACTTTTCTAAGTACTAAAATAAATTTAATTTAATTTGATTTTTATTTTATTTTATTTTATT